>NW_009232458.1:0-280 GCF_000690835.1 Fulmarus glacialis
AGCAAATCAAGGAGAGGTTTGGAAGCCGGCACCATCTCTCAGGGAAACTGTTTGGGCAGTGGGGGCAGCTCGGTGGCGCGGGCACCCCTTCTCCCTCCTCCTCTTCCTCGCTGAGGTGCTACCGAAACCCCTTGGGGACACGGGCTCCAGCACCCGAACCCGCACCCCCTCCCCGGGTCCCCATGGGGTCAGGCTGGTGCAGGTGCTGTTTGGGCGGCCACGGTTCCTCCAAGTGTTTTTCCAAGGTATTTTGGGCTTTGCCAAGGCTGAAATGACGGGC
>NW_009232458.1:305-643 GCF_000690835.1 Fulmarus glacialis
CCTCAAAACCCGTACTTCTGGGGGCATTAAAATCCCCACTGAGTGCATTAAACTCATCCCCACCAGTACTGCTGCGGTTAACAGGGCTGTGGCATGTGGCTATTAATGATGTTTAATTAATGCCTCGGGAGCAGAGCCGGGCCCAGCAGCGTGGAGCCGAGCAGCGTTTGGCACGGCAGAGCTGCAGGGACGGTAACGCGCCGTCCCGGGCGCTCGGTCGCTAGCGTCCCTCCTACGCCAAGCAGCCGGCTGCTCGGCTCCCCGCTCTCGAGGGACGCACTCTGCCCGGAGGAACCCGATGGTGTATTTTCCCCTTTAGTCTTTTAAACCTTTCCCCC
>NW_009232458.1:687-954 GCF_000690835.1 Fulmarus glacialis
CCCTTTCCCTGGCCGCTGTGTGCCATTCCCCTTTGGGGGCTGCCTTCTTTCTTTTCGGGTTGGTTAAGGCTTTGCATGCTCCTTTTTTATTGCAGGCTCTGTTGCAAAAGCTGTTACTTTTTCTGCTTTTAAATCACCTATTTGAGGTGGTTTTTTTTTTTCTTCTTGTAAAAAGCAATGCCGGAGGCAGGCAAGGAGCTCGGCGGTGCCCTGGCCGTGCCCATCACCAGCCTCTCCCCCGGCAGGGGCTTTCTTCTTCCCAAACCC
>NW_009232458.1:975-1607 GCF_000690835.1 Fulmarus glacialis
AGGGCGCTCGGCGGTGCCCTGGCCGTGCCCATCCCCAGCCTCTCCCCTGGCAGGGGCTTTCTCTTCCCAAAGCCCCAGGATGGCTCTTGGGGAAGTTTCTCCACGGATGGAGATGTTCCCTGGTGTTGCCATGGAAATTCAGCAGGCTCATCCTCTTCTCGGTGGCCTCCAGGACTCCCCGCGTACCAGAGACAGATGGGGACAGGCTGATATTTGGGTAGATTTTCTTGCAAGAGAGTAAAAGGAAAGTTCTCATCCGGGGGTTGGCAGCAGCGATCGAGAGCCGGGTGCTGCGGTGCTGGGCTCAGTCCCCGGCCCAGGAGAGCCACGTTTGGGTGCCGTTGCTGCTGGGGCGTCCTCGGGTGAAAGCAGCAGGTGATGTTTTCCATGCACAGAAACGTGCCGGGGTGGTTTAGGCATCCCGCAGCCCTTGCTGCCCACGGGCTGCCCTGCATAGGTGCCTTGGAGCCCCTCCAGCATGCCCCACTGCCTCCTGCGAGGGTGTTCAGCCCCAGCTGGGACTGAACTGCTCCTAACCCGGTGTGCAATTCAGGGGAAGACCCCAAAAGCCCACGGTGGTCGGGACCCACTCGCTCCCCAGGCTCCTTCTCCCTGCTGGCTGCTGCGGCTGG
>NW_009232459.1:0-18608 GCF_000690835.1 Fulmarus glacialis
CTACCACTGTCACTGATGGGCTTGGCCTTTACCAGTGGTGGGTCTGTTTTGGAGCCGGCTGGCATTGGCTCCATTGGACTTAGGGGAACCTTCGAGCAGCTTCTCACAGAAGCCATCCCTGTAATTCCCCCACTACCAAACCTTGCCACAGAAACCCAATACATTACGGTAAAATATCAGGCCAGATCCAACAGCCTGAGAAAGGCAATGCTGCTGTAGCTCCATGCCCCAGGTTCAGCCAGTAGCAAGGCTGAAGTGTTGTTCCCATCAGACACGTGCACACAGAGCATGTGAGTGCACCACGTATACACACAGCTGGCCACTGATCACAGACAGACACACAGGGTACTCACATGAACACAGACAGCAGCAGCTGCTCCCCTCTCTGGCTGAGGAGGACAGAGGTCTGTTAGTGGTTATATATATACATATACATATGTACAACGTGGATCCCTCCAGCAACTGGGCTCAGACACTGTCTGCCCATTACATGCCCCTGGATCCCAGTCGCCTCAGTTGCTGGCACATGGACATACGAGCCCTTGATGCCACAGCCCCACTCCCATTGCTGGTGCAGACTGTTGCATGCACACACAAATGCACACGCACACGTGCACAGGGAGCTGGCTGGGACTGGTTCCCCAGGGGAAACAAGCCCTCTGTTCTCTTGCTCTTAGAGACACACACATACACACACACCGACATGTCAGTGGGAGTCATACCAGAGACTGCCAGAGCCCAGCTGGTCCCTCCAGTAGCCAGCTCCTTCCATGGTCTTGCCTGTAGACCCTCCCACCACCCTGGCTCTGAGGCCACTTCACCCCCTTGCCGTCTCACCCAGCTCGATCCAGTCTGGCATCCACACACTCACCCACACACCCGCACCTGCTCCAGACACTTCAGCCCCGCACAGGGCTCTGGCCCCTGGCCCCACCTGCCTCTGCCTGGCACTTGCTGTCACTCAGTTGGGTCTCACCGCTCACTGGCACCCAGGCACACAGGCCTTCCAGCCTGTGGTCCCAGTCCAGCTGCTGGCACCCAGACCTGCACTCGCTCCAGGTGCTGGCACCACAGGCCCCTGCAACCCAAGGTGCCACTCCAGTTGCTGGCACTCAGCTCCCCATACACACATCTGCAGACGCATCGAATAGAGCTCCTCATCCAAGAAAAGAGCTAGAAAGGAATTTAACAGGATGGAACAGACTGGATTGGTCAGGCACAGAGCATGGACAGATAAGCGTGCCAACTAATTTACTCACCCTTTCATACCCTTATTCCTCTATTTTCCCACCTTGTCCCTCCCCAAATCACCTAGATCCCCCCCTTTCTCAACTTTGGTTCCTCCTCTAAGCATCCCTTAATAAGTCCTGTGCAATTCCAAAATTCCCCTGCATCCCATAATGTGTCCCACCCCCCTAGACAGTGATCCCCCTCAGTCCAAAAGGTAATCCTCCAGCATTGACTCACTTTGATGTGTTTCACAAGTGGAATTCTGGACTGAGGCTTTTCAGGGACAGCCGCAGGAGGGACCTGAACATGACATCCCTTCCTCTGAATCCTTAATTTGGGTTCCTGTGTCCCTGTGCTCCTCTGAGTTTGTGGAGATGGGCCTTTAATGGGCTGATGGCTTCTGTGATGGGTCTGGGACGAGCTGCGGCAAGGTGTTATTTGGGCTCCCCTCCTGCTATGGTCTCTCCGCCCCTTTGTGGGTACACAGATGAGCTTTTACAACATACCTATATACCACAGGTCTCTTATGTGTCATTATGTCCAGAGTTAAATACCTGGAGAAGTTCAGGCTTGAAAACAGAGACAAAACTATCAGTTGGATAGTGAATAAGGTGAATCACATACTTGAACTTCAGTGCCCAGAACTCACTTGAGACAGCCTAGGGTCCAAAGTGACTGCTTTGTCGATGGTTCTGTGTCACAGGACATAGCAAGCTAGGGGAAGGTCATCCGGAAGGATATTTCTTTACTATTGTAGAAGGACGTACCCCCAAGCAGTGTGGACACAAGTCAATCCATTACATTTTGCTAGGAATTTGTCCCTACCTGTCTTTTATTTACCTGCATAGACATATCCATAAGAGTAATGCAAAGAAAAGACACAATTAGGCAGAATACACTATTGGAGGTGTACTTAACAAATTGTTCCTTCAAAATGGGATTTTGTCAAATTGGAGGGTTTATTGCAAGGCTTTTTCCTGTTTTGGCACTACTTGATATTTAATTACTTGAGTGATGGAGTGTGCAGTACACCTTGGTCGGTCTGCACATGTTGGCAGGCGGGGAAGGATACCCTTTTGAAGGGCAAGGTTAGAATGCAAAATGGTTGTAACGAATTAGGATGCCTGTCTGTCATGGTTTAACCCGGCAGGCAGCCAAACACCACACAGCTGCTCACTCACTCCCTGACTCCAGTGGGACAGGAAGAGAATCGGAAGGGTAAGAGTGAGAAAACTTGTGGGTTGAGATAAAGACAGTTTAACAGAACAGAAAAGGAAGGGAAAATAATAATGATGATGATGATGATGATAGAATATACAAAATGAGTGATTCACAATGCAATTGCTCACCACCCACCGAGCACTGTCCAAAAAACAGCGATCACCACTTCCTGGACACGCCTACCGTTCATATACTGAACATGACATCACATGGTATGGAACACCCTGTTGGCCAGCTGGGCCAGCTGTCCCGGCTATGCTCCCTCTTAGCCTCTTGTGCACTTGGCAGAGCATAGGAAGCTGAAAAGTCCTTGACTATCGGGTACTTAGCAACAACTAAAACCATCAGTATGTTATCAACATTCTTCTCATACTAAATCCAAAACACAGCACGAGGAAGAAATTTAACTCTATCCCAGCCAAAACCAGGACACTGTCTGAAATAAATAAGATGCCCATCAAGAAGGACAAGTTCGAAGTGCTGCAGTGAGAAGTAAACAGCTGCAGAAAGATGAGCTGAGGGACGACTGGCCAAGCAGCAGTTCTGCAGGTATGACCTGGGGTTACGCTGAGCCCTGATTCACAGAATCATGTAGTTGTAGCACTGGTGGTAAGGACTTCTGGAAGGCACCAACTACAGCTTGTACAGGCTATCACCAGCACTAGATCAGGTCAGCTATGGGGTTTTTTTTAAACAGCGTGAGTAAAAATTGTCTAGTGATCTGTAAAATCTTTGTTCTCACACCAAAGTGATTTCTTCATGCCTGGGCAACTGATTCATGGTCACCATCTGTGCCTAGTCCTTTCTTGAACAGTCTGGACTATAGCATTGAATAACACTTGAGATGGTTTTAGTCTGGTACCTCTTTACAAGACATTTGAATGTTTTCAGTTTCTCAGTCTGTAGGCCTTTCTAGAGCAGTTATATACTCCGGTCAGCAGTTCTCTGCCCATGATTTTTATTAGGCTATATCTTATTATGAAACTTAATCTAGTAGCTCCCTACTAGATTTCTTGATAAGTAAGGCCTGCTGGCATAGTGTTGGACACTCAGGAGTACAGTAGCAGCAAGACTTAATGCAGACCAGTACATGAACATTACAGCAAGAGTCCCTGGCTCAGTCGAACTACAGAGTTGAATGGAGAAAGGTTTGTTTACAACAAAAGGGATCCTGAAAGTCATGCCGTATGAGTACAGTGTGGATGGTTAAGCTAAGAGGACCCAGAAGAAAATAAGTCAGAACATAAAAATTAGAGCAAACCTTGTGGCGTGGCTCAGTGAAACACTGTTGCAGAAAAAGACTGGTTGGAACTGCATGAAAGACACATGAAGTGTGTCCTCTAGTCTGCTCAGTGC
Source organism: Fulmarus glacialis (assembly GCF_000690835.1). Lineage (NCBI taxonomy): Eukaryota > Metazoa > Chordata > Aves > Procellariiformes > Procellariidae > Fulmarus > Fulmarus glacialis. The sequence goes on from NW_009232459.1 coordinate 3,808, forward strand.
TGATAAAGCATCTACTAGAGTTTTATATCTCACTGTAGGCATTATTCTTTCAGGAAAGATAAAACAGAATAACTGGTGAGAGATCAGGGCAGAATGATAATAATGATAGGTGATCTACAAAGATAGGAGTATTTGGAGCTGATTAGTCTGGTGAGGAGAATGCTAAGGGTACCAAGATCAGACTGCTGAAAACGAGAAAGGCATAAACTCACTGTCATGGGATTAAGGCAAGGAACAATAGGTAAAAGTGAATCAAGGAAGGTATAGTATTAGACATCAGAAAAAAGACTTGCCAACAGTAAGGACAGTTAAGCACTAGTTTAAGTGAGAAGACTGTAGACTCTCCATAACTAGGGATTTTCAAAAGCAAATTAGACAAATGCCTGTTAGGAATGGTTTCACTGCCCTGGGGCAGTGAATGGATTAAACAATTTCTCAAGTGTCTTTCAAGGCTTATTTCCTTTGAAACAACTACAATGTAAAATTTCCAAGCATACTAATACTATAAATTCTGTTGCCAGGGAAGAGCACACTCAATGCTTCTAGATAACCCTACAAGAGGAAAAAAACCACTTGCATTGCAGGGCACTTAAAAATTAGAAAATGAAATGCGTGTATTATTAGTTTTAGAAGACATACAATACTGCTGGTAAAGCCATACTTTTTATGCTGAAATCATAAGAAAATTTGCAGTTAACTGTATGGAAGCTGGATTTGGCCCTTGCATTGTGTATGTCTTGACTTTTTTCAGCAGTGATTTGTCACAATCATAGACACTGGAGAAAATCTTGAGGTCTGGTTTCTTAATCTGCTTGTCTAATAAGAAATATGATAGAGGGTTACAATTAAATTTTCTTATTCTTGACCTACAGTGTGTGATTGTATCGGCTTATGATGATAAAGAATTGTATAATCTCATAAAGGAAGAGCAAGAGGCAGTTGGCTAATTTTCTTATCAACAGCCACTATAGTGCTTTGATAAAACTGAAAACTTTGGACATATAAGAATTGAAACTGATAAAAAGCATATATGAACTGGTTTCTGGACTAAAATTGTTAATTTTGCAAAAGGGAGCTGTTGTCATCATGACCTTCTACTAATCAACATTAAAATACAGAGCTATTTAACTTAATTTTGTAGCTATTCCTGCAGTGCATGCAAATGGAATTTAATTAAAGATTTAAAAAGTTACGTTAGATAATGTTTTCGACCTCCTGCCCAATTACTGGCTATAAATATATTGACCTCTGCTTCTGGCAAGCATATTGCAAATGAAACCAAAAATACATTAAAGAAATACATTTATTAAGTAGTTTGGTAGTATTAGGAAGCATTAGATGCTCTCTAAACACATAGGAAAACTTTTTTTGTCCCAAAGACTTTGCAATCTCAAGTGGCAAAGATGAGAAATGTGGAAACGTGAACACAATAAGCAACATGATAAGGGTAAAACTAAGCACATACAATATTTGTGTGCCTTTTAAAGTTGAGCATACAAATTTCATCACCTTCTGTTCTCCTCAGTTCTCTTGAGCCATTTTGTCTTTCTTCAATATGGAACACCAATTTCAATCCCTATGCTTTTATGCACTTCTGATTCATCTGAATGAGCTGTAATATTGTATCCATTTTGAAGTGGAGATGGTTGTCACTTTTTTCTAGGTAGACATGTACATGACTGTAAGTGAATCTTGTTCTTGGATTGTTTGTTTTTTTGGATACTTGCAAAAGGTGACAAGATGCTGGGTTAAAAAAGAGACCTAGAATCCTAACTGTGATGCTCTAGTTTCTGTACTGGTTGATTTCCTGGTTATCAAGCTTTCCACAGCTATTCAGGTGCAGGTCATTTGTATTAAAAAAAAACATTTAAAGCCTTTATTATGAGAAATTTTTGATCCTCTCCCACAGGTAGATACAATGCATGGGAAAGAAGACTTTTCCTGCCTACCAAACTGCAGAATTCATTTTGAAGTACTCTTCAAATATTTCAGTTTCTAAGTAGAAGATGTAGTCTACCTAGAAAATCCGGCCTTGCTTCTTACTTCCCTAACAGATGTGCCTAACACAGGTACAGAAGAAAGAAGTGATTTATTTCTTAGAATTTCAGTTTCTCTGTAATGGCTCAAAGTTCATTTTCTTGATAGAAGAATTTTTATGTCTACTGTACACAATTAGGTCTTAATCTCACTGTCAATGAAATGGCACTCCGGCACTCAAAGGTCAATCTTTCAGCTTTCACAATAGAAATTATGACAAAACCACTCATAGGCACAAAGCAAATATTTAATTGTATGTTCTAAAGAGTTGCTGCTGTTCTCAGCAGAATTGAAATTGCCATTCATTAAGACATAAAAAAAATTCACAGTTACCAAAAAAGAAACATACGAAATAACTAAAATCTCAGTCAAATGCAGGAATGGCTAAGTTATCATCAAAGCAATAGTGGTTAATGTTATCAAATCATGTGAATAAACTTTGTCACCTCTCCCACTGATGATGGAAATCAGTGATAAAAATCTTACTTAAATCAGAAAATGCATGCACATTGGTTCGTTTAACTGTCTTGAAAGTTGAAGACCTTGAAGTAGTTAGCAGACTTAAACTGAGAGGCATTGGTATGTACTGATGGTGATCTACTTTGTAAAGAATACAGGATTCTGTACCTTTATGAACATTCAGGAGTCTCAGAAAGGGAGTATTTTGTGAAAAAAGGAACTCCTGTCTGTGCTACTGTTTAAATCCTTTTGGAAGATAGAACTACTGCAATGTGTCTGTCCAGCTACATCAAGCAGACAGGTCAGTAATTCCTAGTAGTCAACAGTTTCAAAACTTGTAGGGAATAAACCAGTTGATCCTTCAGATCAAAAAGTTCTGAAATGTCCAGATTTGATTATGTATGTTGAGGATTATACCTTCAAAACTGGGACTATAAAGTGAAGCTGGTAATCTCTACTTGCCTAAATCACTTTTCTAATATTCTTTGAAAAAATCAGACAAAAGAAATTACTTTCTAACAACAAACATATTTTATAAATCTCAAGAACAGATGGAACAAGGTGGTCAATGACGAATTGCCAAAGGAAGTAATCACAGTTTCAAAAAGGTGCCAAAACCCTTATATCTGACACCAAAGACTCTGAGGAATTTCCTCAATATACCAAGACTTTACTGATATCTCTAACAGATTTGGAAAACTCCAAGGAGACAAATTTCCACTAATTTCCAGTGTCCATACTAAAGCAGAATTACATCATCCCATTCATTTTTAGAGATTAATTTGCACCAATTCTTCTTTTTTGCCCCCAAGGTTCTGCAATGCTTAGCTAAGTTAGTTCTCTTCTATAGTTTCATGAAAAAGGACTTAACAAAGTGAAAACCTTGTTAGATATTAAACCTTTCTTTCCACAGCAGTTAGAGTGCAGCAGCCAAGTCAGTTTATTAAATTAAAGTAACAAGAATAAAGCAGCTTCAACCTAGGACTTCCTCAGCCATAAAGCTAGAAAATAAGAGCAATTCAGATCCTCCTTCCTCTGAAATCTAGTGATTTTAACAAATCACTTTGAAGTATATACTCTACAGGATACTGATAGCTACAGGAAGTAGACTGCAACAGAAATGTGTGTAACTTGTCCCAGTGGTAAACACAACTGAAAAATTACTACCAAAACTATGAGTATGGATTTAGCATTCTAAAATTTGCAGTAGGATTATGTTAATTTTGCAACAATCACTTACAAAAATTGTCTTCTGGAATACTTTTCTCCAGACAGTTCTTATTCAATTCAGCAATGCTGGCTCTGTCAAATGCATTTGAAGAGAGCTACCATCTATACAGAATTTCATACAGTATGACCTTGCAAAAATGCTGCTTTTATTGTTAATGTAATTTTACATATAACTTTTTCACAAGGAATGACTGTAGATGAAAAATTCTGGAAAACTGCCAAAAACATTTTATTCCTATCCTGATTTGAAGTGTGACATTCCTATCAATAAGAAAATTGTGTTAAGGAAAAACGTGTGTCAGTTAACCTCACAGATGTCAGAAGACAATGCATAAATGTCAAGTCATGTTCAGAAGACCACTAGTAATACAATTAGAAGCAGTTTATGATTGTATACAGTGAAGTGTCTGCAATTTGGATCAGTTACAACAATGCTTTTGTGGAATACACAGTTTACAAGGCAATGCCACCTTTCAGGGATCAAGAGTGATTTCTGTCCCTTACCTTTCTCTGATTAATTGCAAAATTCAGGATTTTGCACTTCAGTGCCTTCCATTAGGGAAAGCTATAAATTGGCTTGAGAATGTTAAGATTTCAGAGAGATGGAAAACTGAGACTGACATCCCATTTCATAACACGCACATTATGAAATTCATATATTAACAGATATTTTGAAAACTATGAAAACCTTAGGTACATGAGTGAATAATTATTATTAACACTACTTCATTTATTCTGTATGTTCTGTGTTCTCTATATTCTTCATGTTGATTATTCTCCTAGTGTTCGGAGGTGTTAGTACTGTACATTCATACAGTTGAAAGCTGGCCATGAAGAACTTAAAGCCTTTGCTGAACTTAATGCCAGACTTTGCAGGAAGAATTTATGTTTTAATAGGCTTAGCCTGTATTCTTAAATTTACCAAAACATAATTCCATTGTTCAGAAATCACTCATTCTGGGGGAAGTTTGTGTTCAATGTTGTCTGAGTTTTGAATCCTGTCTGGCCACTGAGATGTGATAAATTTCTGCATCACATATTTCGTGAAGGATGTTCATTATTATTTTCTGCATTTTAAAACACATTATGAGGTAATAAAACTACTCAATGTGATGGTATCTTTAGCTGCTCATAAAGGTTTTCGGTAGGTAAATATCATTTTGCAACCTACTGTCTATATCACGAGCAACTGAAAATGCAGACAAGTCACCATACGTCTAAGCTACCAGGTGAATAAATTACTTTACAGACCTCAACCCCTTCTCTTTCCCATGCAGCCCTCACTCACCTTCTTGTTTCAACCATCCCAATCCTTCCCACTTGGAAAATTTTTGTCTAGTTCCACCAAACAGTCAGAACAAAGGCTTCCACATACTAGCAACGTGCCTGGCCTTTTCTCTTCCACAACTACGTGTACCCACTTACAGGAGTGATTAAGTTCAAAAAGGCATTTATGTTCAGTGTTTCACACAACTTTATGAAATGAGGGCGTGGGATTTAAGGTAATGACTTACCAGGCACTATATGTTTACAATTTGTTAAAGCATAACACTTAAAGGGTTTTTCCAGTGAGAAAATCTACTCTCTCTGAGCTTAAAATATGACACTTTCCACTTAATTTTTTATTAGCCAAAAAATGATCCTGAAAATATAACACTGTTACTGTATTCAAAGTTCACTATATCTAAGTATGCAGTTTTGAAAAATAGCTTGCTTCTATATTTTGTGTATAGGTGTGTGTTAAATTCAAACTTGCCTGTACCAAACAGACTTAAAAGACCATATAAGATGGACTAGCTATGGTAACAATGGTTGAATTCAAACTACCTTTCTGATTTTCTTTTCAGCTTTACTGTATATCTTTTTCCTGTCAAAAGCAAGCAAAATCTAGAAAAGGTCGTATTGTAAGTGTTTGGATGTGGTTTTGGTTTTTTTAAAATACATTTTCAGTCATAGGTTCACAGAATGTAAGGCCAGAGGTATCATTGCGATCATCTAATCTGACTTCATAAAGACCTTAGTTGAATTAACTGAACTTCAAAATACCCTGATTTATAATGGGTAAACTTTTTCTAATACTTTGAGGGATGGAAAATCTCTATAGGCCCCCACAACTAATGACTTCAGTGTTAAAATCACTAAAAAAACATAGACCAGAAATGTGCTGACCAGTCACTTTTATATGGCTATTAACATGCAGAAAATACAGACATATTAACCAGGTATTTCTGTCCCCTATAGAGGATGGAAAAGAGGGTAAAGAGAAGGATGATACAATTATATTTCAGAATGATGAAGAAATCTCTTATGACTGCTACTTCAGTTAGTTAATGATTTTCTTATTCTAACAGCACCTTCAGACTTTGAGAAAAAAAGAGACAGTGATGATTTGGGAATATTCTACAAAAAATGTTAGTTACTGAACTTAGCTCATATTTTCTCTTTGAGAAGCATAATTGCAAAAAATAACCCTTTTTATACAAACATAATCTTGTTATGTGAACAATGAATAGGTTCTGGTTTCACTTTTTAAGAGGCAAGTGAACAAACTTTTGTAGATTTTTAAGAGAATAGGAATGAGAGGGACTGAAAGATTGAAAAAAATATGTTTTATAATGAAAAAATCCATGAGTTCAAAAAAAGAACAGCCTTGGCTCAATGGTACTTGAATTGTTGTAAAGAAAACTGGTGATGGGATCTTCAGCCCGGCAGAGACCTGAGAGGATTCAGTGGTAAACATAAATTCAGAATAACAATGCAGCATTACTTTAAAAGCAATCATATAATTTATAAAGGGTTATATCTCATTTTACAATCCTAAAAATGTTAAAATTAAGTCTGGATATTTTCTATAGAAAGTACATTTCAGTTTTTAATGCTGGTTCCTTATGCCAGGCTTAATTTCATGAAGAGCACAATTTTAGCTTCCTGCAGTTGTCTGCATTCAACAAGGACTCAAAGGTAAAGAAAAACAAACTGATAATGATTATTAATTATGACAATTTTATTATTAGAGAAAGGCAAGGATAATTCAAAAACACAACTAAGTAAAAGATGATTACACTAGATACAATCTCCCTTGCCTAAAGGCTAAAATAAAAAGCCTACAGTTTTGCTTCTGGTTTTACCTGTAGACAAGACTTTGTCACCTCACCCACCTTGTTGTGGGTTAACCCCAGCAGGCAGCTAAGCACTGCACAGCCGCTCACTTGCTCCCCCCCGGGTGGGATGGGTGAGAGAATTGGAAGGGTAAAAGTGAGAAAACTCATGGGCTGAGATAAAGGCAGTTTAATAGGGAAAGCAAAAGCTGCACAGCAAAATAAGGAATTCATTCACTAATTCCCAAAGCTAGGCAGATATTTAGCCATTTCCAGCAAAACAGGGCTCCATCTCATTTAACAGTTACTTGGGAAGACAAATGCCATAACTCCAAACTTCCCCCTTTTCCTCCCTCTTCCCCACCCCCCAAAAAAAACCCCCCCGGCTTTTATATAGTGAGCATGACGTCATATGATGTGGGATAGTCGGGGTCAGCTGTCCCAGATGTGTCCCATCACAGCTTCTTGTGCACCCCCACCCTGCTCACTGGTGAAGCGATGCGAGAAACCGAAAAGACCTTGACGCTGTGTAAGCACTGCTCAGCAATAGCTAAAACATCTCTGTGTTATCAGCATTGTTTTGGTCACAAATCCAAAACACAGCACCATACAATCTACTAAGCAGAAAATTAACTCTATCTCAGCCAAAACCAGTACACTCTATTTCCATAAGTTGTACATAGCTTTTCACTGCATTCCTGATACTTGAAATATTTACAAATGGGCAAAAGATATTCGTTGACAAGATTGTGAGTCTTGGTTAGGTTATTGTAAATTACCTACATCATTTATAAAAACATTTCCCCAACTTTTATAAATGCAAAATAAGCAAGCCAGTTCTCAACAGAAACCATTCAAGGCATTGTCATGAGAGTGAAAAATGAATGCGTGATGTGAATTTGATTCCACTGTTTATTTTGGCTTATTTAGTTTATATATCCTCTCCAGAAATAAGTGGTCTAAATGACTCAGTGTTTAAGTAAAGAAGCTTTTAGTGCTTAAACATATAAAATCATCTAAATGGCCCATTCAAAATCCTTGAAAGAAAACTATTGTTAAGTAGCCCCTTAGAAAAGCATCTCAATTTTTTTGTTTGCCTCTGTGAAATCATATGGTGGAAACATGCTGACCTGAAAACTTGCTGTGCAGATTCAGGCAGGTGCTACGAGGAGGAAGGAGAGAGTTGTCCTTAGCTTCTGCTTTCTTACAGCAATGAGACTGATCTGGGAAGGGTGATCTTGGGTTGAGAAGAAGGTCAGAGAAATGAGCTGGATCAGCTCCAAAGGCTTTTAAAGTATTCTTTATCTCTAAATACATGGAAGAGGGAGGACTCTCTCATTCATGTTTTTCTGGGTTCAGAATGAGCTGTTGTCATTTTCCGTTTGGCTCCATTCCTTCATGAGATCTTTCATTACATGTTTTGGCTCATGAATAGCCAATCTGCTGCTTTATATGCAGTGGGGTAATACTTTTCCATCAACTTGATAGGTAGATACTCTTTGTTGTTGTGGTGGAAATTGTTAAAAAATATTCAGCCACTTCTTTCTCTAATAGATACTTTTAGTTTCATCAGTTTTAATAAGAGCTGAAATGTTTGTTCTAATAAATCCAAACACTCAATTACACATAAAAGCTTTTCAGCTCTTAAATTTTTTGCTAAAATTGGATTATTAAAAGTATCTTTCTTTTTAATAGTTATTTGGTCACGTTGTCTTATTGAGAATAATTGTGTTGTTTCTTCTCAGCATTCTTGAGGGTAGATGCCATTGACTATTCAATGCATACATAAAGGAAGTTGTTTAACTATTATCAGAAAATGAATTATTCAGTTAATATATGTAATTTTTATGCTTATATGGCTTTTTTTCTATTTGGTAGCCTAAATGGTCTTGCTTTATTATACATAAATAGTTTCATTACTGCACAGTAAGACTACCAGGAAATTATGACCTATCATTTCAAGAAGTTTGTCATCTCAGTTATGTAAGGAACAGACAACATGTACGCCATTTGGAAGGAGATGTTATTTGTAATGTCTGCTAGTGCCAAGGCAATTCTCCATCAAAAGTGAAGTGATGTTGTTTCAATCTACATGCTATGTCTACACCGGGCAGAACTTAAAATAGTACACAAAGTCCTGTGTTTCCTTCTCATTTAGGACACCTTTGAAGTAATGAATATCTTTTTTTAGAACATTTTAGTGTGATTGCTTTTTTTCATTAAATTCTAAAGTCTCTGGAGAGCTTAAATTAGTAAAAATTAAGGTTTTTTTCTGTCCTGGTTTTGGCTGGGATAGAGTTAAATTTCTTCCTAGTGCTGTGTTTTGGATTTAGTATGAGACGAATGTTGATAACACACTGATGTTTTCAGTTGTTGCTAAGTGCCCTGTCAAGGACAGCTCCATGCTCTACCAAATGCAGAGGCTGGGAGGAGAGAGCACAGCCAGGACAGCTAGCCCAGCTGGCCAACGGGGTATTACATACCATGTGACGCCATGCTCAGTATACGAATAGTAGGCGCGATCCAATAGAAGTAGTGATCGCTACTTGGTTATTGGTCAGCGTGGGTGGTGAGCAATTGCATTGTGCATCACTCATTTTGTATATTCTATCATTATTATTATTATTTTCCCTTCTCTGTTCTATGAAACTGTCTTTATCTCAACCCACGAGTTTTTCTCAGTCTTACCCTTCTGATTCTCTCCCCATCCCACTGGGGGAGCAGCGGGAGTGAACGAGCGGCTGTGTGATATTTGGCTGCCTGTCAGGTTAAACCACGACATTTTCAAAGTTCTCTTTTTTTTGCGAAAAGGACTAAAATAAGGCTCATTTTATCATATAATGTATGGCTTTGAAATCATAGCCTTAGCTCTTGTTTGTTCTTCTTCAACATTTTTGCAACATCTGTATTTCTATCTCTCTGTGCATTCACCTACAATCACAAGTCAAATCTTGCAAATTTAGAGGATTTTTTTTTTAAATAAACAATTATTTATATGTTAAGATGTGTCTCATGGAAGGACAATCTGCTTTTCAAGAAGACATTCTTACTGTTTAGTTAGTTCTTAACCAAGGGTTTAATAACTTTGAAATCTGCTATGCATGGTATACTTAAAATGTGTCACAGGCTCAGAGAAAACATAAACCTTACAAGTAAATGTTAATTTTTTTTTAATATTTAGAATTAGATGAGAGAAAGTTAAAGACAGACATTATAATATCTGTGTTTTATTGTCAATGGTATTATTGCCACTGATAAAGCAGGCTTTTGCTTAAGTTACAGAATGTACAAAGCTATTGAAAATCTTTGTTTAAATGACATAGCTTATTTAGTGAAATAAAATAAGTAACAGAACTTGTATGAATGGATTGCTATATACTTTAATCAGGAATATAAATTACAGTGAATATTATTTAAAGTTCAGTAATGGCCTAATGTTAAAAGAGAGAATCCTAATGGATTTTATTCAAAATAATGATGAATTAATATTGACGTTGCTTCCCCTTCATCTGCTTGTCAGGTTTTACCTGTGACATGGGTTCATTTCTTCAGACTTCTGTTAATGGTATTTTTCATCCTTATTTTCCCGTGGCTTATTTCTCTTGTCTAATTACGCTATACTTTCTATGATCTGAAATAGCACCATCCTTAACAGGAAAGGGTAATCATTTTCTTCACTGTCATTTAATTTGGCACTTCCAAATGAGATGTACAACAAATACGTAGCTCTCAATGCTTTCTGCTCTTTGAAAATATTTGATTTATTCAAACAAAAATGTTTTTCCCTTGTTTGAAAAGAAATACTGCAGGAAATTTACTTAAGAGCCTGCAAAAGAGAATGCAATAATCAGATTTATTCTAAATATAACTGTTCCTTCAAGGGTTAGAATATTTACTACAACAAAAAGATTTCCTCAGTCATAAGCAAGAAAATTTCCACTGACACACATACAAAGAAGGATGAATGATATCTTGAAGAAAAAACTGACCCTAGGAACTTTTTTTTGTACAATGAACTTTGTGGCTAAATATCTCACTGAGAACACTGACTGATTTCCATATTATAATTGTAGATTAGTTAGCATTTCTTGGGTGATGACAAAAGAAAATGCAAAGGAACTTTAGGTTCCTCAGTAAAATTCTTCCTTTCAGTTATAAAAATGTTTTCATAGATAAATTCAGTGACATAAAAACACCTTGATGCCCAATACTTTACACTGCTAAGCAGCATGATCTCAGTAAAATATGACAATTAAAAATAAGCTTAGCTTTAAAGATTTGAACAATCTTTTAAAATCATATCATTTCAGCTTCTATGGGACAGTTCACATGATGAAAGTTCTACACAAGATTACATGTTTTCCTGAACAGACCAAATCCAGAAAAGCAGCATAACATTTATTCCTGCAGATGGCATGTGCAAAACAGATGGAGTATTATGTTAAAATGGAGAAATTCCTTTCAATTTATTTTGCAAATTAGGAATGAAAAATTCCATTCTACACTTTGATTTGCATCCCAAGTCATGAATGGGTAGTCGTATTTTCCTCAGAAGTACCTCATTCTCTGTTGATCACTGAGAATTGCTCAGATGTCATTCAGCTGGAGAATAACGGAGCTTAATGAATTTATTTAAATGTTTCTTTTTGTTCCCTTATGTCTCACTAATTCATGCTCAGTTTTTACCTTCTTCTGCAGAACTGTTATTAAAGAAAGTCTCACAGAGAAGTTACCTGGAATATCTGAAGTTAAGGCTGAATGTAATTTCTTTTTGCTTTTCCATGTATAGTATGTGACACAAAACTATGTTAGACAGATGCTTGAGTGGCTGCCTGGGAAGCAAAACTATGACTTGCATAGGAAGACAATTTTGTTTAGATGTTCTAAGAGGGAAAGCCTGTGGATTTTGACATTTTTTCCTTTTAGAGGGAGAATTAAATTATTCACTGAGCTCTTGAGGGACTTCTGAGCTGGGATTCCTGAAGTTAAAAGAGAAAACAAAAAGTACTGTGTTGTGCTGTTGTTTACGTCTTGAATAGACTTGTGGATCCAAAATTTAGACGTAGAAGTAAATTGCTTAAAAGCCCATTGCTTTTCTGTTTCCAAGTTCTGTATTACTCGTTAATGTTAAAAAATAATCCTAACGTAACAGAATATTTCTTTTCAGCATCTTCCATCTATATCATAGATCTTCCATTCCTCCCAGCTTTTTCATTCATACATATTTCGTGCAAAATGTTTCATAAAAAAAGGAACAGAAAATACAGATTTCATGTTTTACTTAAAAGCATTTTTCTTTTGGATCCTATATGTAAAATATAGAAAGTTTTAAAAACATAAAAACCCTGGAAGAGAAAAGCCTGAAAGTATTGTTCAGATTGAATGAAGGTGTGAGACTCAGGCAATCAAATATTTTAATTTGTACTTACTCTGTCTGGATGCAGTGGGCATATTTCCCTTCCCTGTCATGCTCTGATCCACTGTTGCTAGGGAAAAAAAATGACTTTATGTACTAAAATTGATTTAAATTACAACAGTCATTCTCACAATAATCCTTTTAATTGCTCTTAGGAATTACAAAATTAATTAAGAAATATCTTGTGGCATCCCCTCAATTTAAAAAATAAAATATTGATTTAACTCATTGAATGATTAGTACCTTGTGAAAAGTAATCATCTTACCTTTTTATTTTTATGAAGAAAAAAACAACACCAAAAACCAAATTAAAGTTGAATGTGCCTAATAAAGAAATATTTCTCTTTTGAATCCATTTCACCATCTCATGCCTACCCTTATCAGCTAAACCAGATGAGATTAGTGGTGTCTTGAGTCCCATTAAGAGGAAGAAAGCCTTTGTTTTTTACTTGGTAGCACTCACTTTCCTGTCATTTTCTCTCTTTCTAAGCCTTTGTGCTCAACTTAAACTGCCAGGAAAATACATTAACCTTTAAAGGGAAGTGGCAAGATAATCTATTATGTGAAGTATAAAAAATATTTCCTTCAGCTATAGTACTCATTTTCTTTCTGTACTCGTTAAGTGTTTATGCAGTGTTTACAGTTGCACACTATTAGCCAGATTTAATTAGGTGACACAGGACATAGAAATATATGAACAGAGCCCCGACACAGCTGAAGACATATACCAGGAATCAGATGATGGCAGGAATTGCAAGGGTGACATTAAACTCATATCTGCATTGCCCAGCCCCGGGTTCTCTGAATTCTGGAGTTCTTCCTCTGTAACAATTTAGAGTATCCTCAGCCTAATTGCGAATCACACTGCTTCTCAATGACTATGAGGTGAGAAAGGATCAGAAATTCTTGCCTCTGCTCTCATTTCTTTATTTACACCTTCTCTAGCAATAGTACAGTGACAAGGTAGAAATCATTACTCTTTGTTCAGAGCACTGGAAAAGTCCCTTATTCTGGAATTGAGATTTTCATGGCAAATAATGCCGCTCAGGTTCCACCAGATGTGTGGCACAAAATCAGCTATTCTATACATAGAATGTAGATAAATGGTTGTTTTTAGTCCAAAACATGCATTTTATTCATCTGCAATTTTGGTATTAAAGACAACACACTCTGCATTTATATTAAATGCACCTCTTTAATGAATGGAAATGAACAAAGAAAGAATTATATTAAAAACATAAAAGTAGAGACAGCTGGGATGGGGGAGAAATTCAGTCTGTTCAATACAGGCAGGATTCTGTATAAGGGTCATGAATACTACTTAAGCAATGGGCCATTAGGGCAGTGTGGTTATCATGAAATAATCTCACCCCTGGAGAGATAACTACGGACCAGATGCAGCCATGTGCTTCTAAGCACCCAGGGGTGTAGTTATCATGATAATCACACCTGCTGATTTTGCTTCATTGCCACTATAAAATTTCCTGTATTTCATCTCAGTACAAACATAACACAGTGTTTAAGTATATTATTCTGACCACAGAAAATTGCCAATTAATGTAAGAATAGTTAAGCAGTTTAAGCTATGATGCTACTGCAAAACCACATAAAAATGTGGCGGAGCCAGTAGGAAGTAATGCTTTTAAGGTAAGCTTGAAGAAAATGGATCTTTGTTTCAGAGGAGGAAGGGTACATCAACAGATGTTTAAGATATTTGAAAGGCAAGACCCTATGCTCCACTGCACCAGGACAAAGCCAGAGCTCCTGTCTTTTCTTCCCCACTTGCCAAAAATTTGACTTCTTAGTGGTAAAAAAGATAATGAAGGACTCACTACCTGTAGCAAAAAGCTTTAGGTAACTTTTTTCCCCCAAATCCAGCCTTCATCAAACCCCTTTCGTGCCTATCTCCTGAGAAATCCCAAAGATTTGAATTCATAGTGTATGCAGCAAGGAACCCACTTTCTTTTGTCTGGAGACAATGGTTGGGATGGCTGTTGGCAAAATATTCACAGTCCCTCCAGGGAGACGAGCTGTCAAGTAATAATAAGGCAGCAAGGAGCAGCAGGGAACAGGGTCTGGGCTTCTGTGGAAATACCGCTGAATCTGACTTGTTTTAAAGGCTAGGGGGTCCATCTAAAGAGTATATGGTCTTCTCTCTTCACTGAAGCGGTGTAACCTGACACAAAAGAATACATGAGAAAAAAATAGACAGATGGAGTTTCACTTCGCTGCTTGAACCAAATGAAAGGGAAGAAGGGGCTTTGTTTTCTTTTCATGATCAAGTCAGATTCTTTCAAAAGAAGCAAATTTCTGTTGTCTGGAAGAGGCCCACGTAGAAAAGCTGATTAAGCCTGGACAAAATGAAATTAAATGTTTTCAGTTCACTGAGTTTTTATGACACAGGACGATGTTTGAAATATGCCTGAAATTTTGTCAGCCTCATCAAACACTACGATCTGGTAGAAATTAGGGCTGTAGGTTTTTCAGCTGAGGATCCTGTGACTCATCTAGGGTGTAAATTTCAGTATACATATGTCCTGGTTTCGGCAGAGATAGGGTTA
>NW_009232460.1:0-46273 GCF_000690835.1 Fulmarus glacialis
CCCGCCTCGTCCTCGCACACGCACACCCCACGGGCACGAACACCACCCCCCCCACACACATACACACCCCTCACACACCCCACGGGCACGCACACACGCACACACCCCCTCACATATATATCTATCGCACATATAGCCTCCTCCACCGCTGCCCCCAACCCTCCCACACCCACTCTACACACGCACCCACCCCACAGACCCAGCCCAGCGGCGAGTGGGTGGCCACAGCCGGGGCATCCCTGGGCAGTGGGCTGAATGCACTGGGGCGTTGTGTTAAATTATGACATCTTATACCCTCCCGTTTCAACATACACGAATAAAGCTGCGGCTTAGGGTTTTAGAAAAATGCGGGTGTTTTCAGGTGTAATTATCATCATCCTCCGTCACGTGATTGCACAGAAATGCGTGCGGAGTTTTAAACTGCTGAATGCCGTTTGGCCTTTCTCTGGGTGGAACACGACGGGGGAAGAATTATTCCTCGCTGCCTACATTCAGATATTTTAAAGCCACGAGGGACCCTATAATCACACAGTCTGATCTCCCGCGTAAGACAGGAATTTCTGGGAATACAATTTCCCTTGGTGACTCCTACAGCAAACCTCAAACAGCTGGCGGAGCTACGTCAGAAAGACGATTTGAAATCGTCAAGTTAAAATTATTCCATTATATCCCTAGGCAAGTGGTTCTGACGGTTAATTATACTCACTTATCTCCAAATTTTAGCCACGGGAGCTTGCTACGCCCCTGCCTGGCCAAGGAAACCTTCGCTCGCTTGCATTTAAGTATGGCACCACGTCAGAAATCCTCACCAAAATACCTGTCTACTTATATAGCGATCTGCCTGCTAGCATAGTAAAAAAAGTGATCTCTTTATTCAGCAGAGAAGAAATTTGCTGCTTCGCACAAGTTACTTTCCAAAAATAGTTTTTTTTTTTTAATATAAGGTGTAGGAAAGCCATTAATCAAAAGCGTTCCTCTATGAAATGCAGGCTCCCGCCCTGCCCCAGGCGCGAGAACCTGCTCCAGTTTGTATAATCTTATCAGCCCTCCCGCTTTCTAGTGCTATCAGCTAAAATCGGTCCCTGGAAGCACAGACTCAAAAATCACCATCATTTCTACTGCATTAGGGACATGCTAAATTTACTCTTACCAGCCAATTAACTTGAAAACTACTTAGTCTTGTTTGCGCCGGGATTTAGCCAATACCTTTAGCCTCACCTCCAGCTTCGTACCCCTACATCCTTTCCTTGTGGACACTTTGGCAGCGAGGTGATCAGCCGGATCCAGCTGCAGGCTGATGTTTTTCAGATGTTTGCCAGCTGCCCTGCTGCAGGAGCGTGCGCTGGTGCCAGCCCAGGGCGAGCGGTGGCAGCGGCGCGGGATTGAGGGAGAATAAAACCTCCCTTTGAACGGAAACTTGTTTCAGGTTATTATCACAACTGGCTAGGCGCGAAGGTGCTGCACAGACGACGACGCAGAACACAGCCTCTGCTTGTCAGAACCACAAATAAATAAATTTATGTCTTTCAGCCCGCTTGGAGAGCTGGCACTCACTCCATGTGTATTTCTCCCATAATCAGCACATGTATTACATTTGTATCACTCATTCTTAATTTTTACCTAGCTCATAGGCTGTGAGCCTCTACCATAATCTTCAATTAAGCATTACCAAGCACCTAACAAAGGCTGAAAGAGTCTTTGTGTTTCAGAGCAGACTGGAAACCGTTCACGCAGATGTGAAAGGAGGACAGCTGCTTTTTGTAACACGTGGCGTACCTTTTACTGAACAAGAGACACCAGCTGTTTGATGGGGAAAGCTGCTATTCCTCATTTCTATGTTGCAGGTGCGCATGACATTTTTACAAACCTGTGCAAAGTAAGCTCAGGCTTAGAGGAAAGTAAAAACTTAAAACTCAAGCCAAACACAACTGCAAGATACGCCTTTCCGTTCGCTACAAGAGCTTTCATCCTGCTTACCTGTATTTTTTCCATTACCGCTCTCCATCTCCTAGTATTTCCAAAAGCGACGCCTGCCCATGTCTTCTCCTTGGATCCCGCCAGGGAGCCTGGCACCACAATGCCTTGCGCACGTCAAACAGGTTCATTCCCGGGAAGTATCAGCACATTTCCAGCCCACTGCAGGCTGGCACCGCAGCTGAGGAGCTCAGGAACTCCAGCACCACGGATAGACTGGACCCATCCGGAGGATAAGGAGGGCTGAGGAGCAATAATAACTGGTGGGAATCAGCTACTTAGTTAATGAGAAGGGCGGAGCAGGGGGGAATTAGTGGAAAACGAAGAGACAGTGAGAGGGTAGCAGTGCTCTGGCCACGGCTAAGCTTCAGTTTGAAGTCTGCGGTATTTAAAGGTGCTGTTGGAGGGTGGCTCCAAGGGAAGCTTGTGACGCTGTTCCTGTCTTAAATGGCACCAATGATCCTGTTCACATCCGGGGCTAGTTTTCCCTCCTGTTTTCTTGCAGGGGTATTTTACCACTTACCTCCGAAATAATGAGGCTTTTTTTCTCTCCTTTCCTCTCTCCCAAGCCTTTGCCAAGTGGAGGACTTCCCTCACCTCTGCGCTTGGGTACAGCCCATTCCGGTGTGGAGTGGCTGGGGGCAGGTGTGGAGAATCAAGGACATGGTAAAATTCCCAGGGGTCCTAGGAAGTACAGAGTACTTCTAGTACAGAGAAGCTCCCTATGGTCTTTTACTGATATGGCCCATAGCACCGGCTGATTGTGGAAAAATCTCTCTCCTGACCCCAAATAATCCAGAGAGGTTCAACCTTGGGTGTGGGAACAGCCCAGAAGATCCCCAAGGGACCCTGTCCTAATTTTGTTTCTGTGGTTGCAAGCAACTTCTCAGTCAGAGGCAAAAAAGAACGAGCTCTGGTAGCCAGTTAGCGCTTCCTGGCAGCAAGGAGGGAAGGAGGAGGAAACCAGCCTATGTCCTGCTGGTGACCAGTGCAAAGCCCCAACGTACAGGGTGAAACAATACAGATGTATAAAGAACGATCCAATTTTCTCAATTCCTGTTTTCTTTCTTATGGCGACAGCGCTTTGGGCACGGTTTCCCAGCCAGCCTGTGCCCTGCTTGAAGAGGAGGACTGATACTGATGCAGGTAGCGATTCAGCGCTGCTCGGCTTGGAATAATTGAGGAGAGCATGAAAGGACGACATTCATCTACGTCAATTAAAGCTCTTTGGGGACCTTGCTTCAGCAGAGGATCACGTGCGCCGGGGACTTGCCTCTCTGAAGTCCCACCTTCTGTGCCACGTGCCCTGCTCCGCAGGACGTGCTCAGCGCGCGCCGTCCTTTGCCTAACGCTCCTTCGCAAAGCATCCTCCAGCTTGAAGGACATACACTCCCGTCATCTCTGCCAGCGCCGACGCGTAGCCCAGAAGCCGTAGCCCAAACAGGTCAGGTGCATGGTACGATGTATGCTAACATCAGCCAAGAAAAAAAACCCATTGAAACTAGATCTTACACGTCTTGACTTCACTAGAGCACAGCCCGCTTTTATGCTGCTGATCCGGCTTCATGTTTCCACGTTAGAGGTACAAAAATGGGCCAAAAGTGAGAGGGTGGAAAGATAGCTGGTGTGTAACGGCTGCCACAGGTTCAGCTCTGAATGGCCTCAGCAGGGACGGATGATCCTCTCTCCTGTCCCCGCCGAGGCTGCTCGAACGCCATGTTTCAAAGCCCTGCTATTTGGCTCAGGCTTCAGCCGGAGGTCTGTGCCAGCTGGGGACGGTGCTAGAAGAGGAGAGAAAAAAGAAGCTGAGGGGAAAAATCTGACTGAAAATTAGATGCAGTGCACAGTGGTTGTGATTTTCAGGACCGCCTAAGGGACTTGGATGACCAATTCCTACTTAATTGGGCATTATAATTTTCTAGGCATCTTTGAAAACCTCTGCCAAGACTTACAAACCATTAATGTTCATGTCCAGCTTTGGGGAGCAGTTTGTTCTATCCCAACACACAGTACAAGCTTCACCTTAATGAAGAAAACCTCTTTTCTGCTCCCAGTGTTGAGTTTTTGTGACTAGGACATCTCTCTCTCTAAGCTGCCCTTGTGTCCTCCGTTATATTCTCTCTATCGTTTGATACTAACTCTAATATTGTTCCATTTCTTATTGGTATCTGCAGGTCCTGGATTAAATTGCGTTCCTGTACACAGCCTGCTCACAGACTTCCAGCCTTATTTCCACCATTTCATGTACCCTCTGCTGTGCCTGGGAGTTAAACCCCCCCGTTAGCACAGCTTTGCCCTTTTGCCTGCTTTTTCATTTGGGCAGTGATTTTACACGCTAGTTCTTTTCGGATGAACAGCCTGTAAGATTCATATAACCAGTTTTCTTGCTGAAATATTTCTGGCATTGGGCCATAAGCACTCTACCATTACCCTCCGAACAGCCTCTACCCCTCAAAGCTCAGGGTTTCTCGAGGGATATTATTCCTGGGCATAAAAAAACAGGGGCCAGGATACTCAGCCCTTCTGACTTTGTACCTGACGGGAGGACCCTGAGGTCCTCCCTGTCACCTGCCAAAGCAGTTGAGGGGGTCAGTGCTGTGGTATCAGAACCGTTAGCAGAGAATTAACAGCTGGATAACAGATAAATGAGCTTGACCTCATCCTTGCCAGTCTCTATGTGAGGGGAGCAATTCTGTGCTACATATACAGATCATGGACTTTCACACCCGTGTCAGATGGAGATAAAATGTGCAGAGTGCTGCAGCAAGCAGCACGGCTGCTCCATCTTGTTATGCCCTCTATTGCCTTTTTTTTTTTTTTTTTTTTTTAACAGCAACACTACATTGCCAGCAACAATAAGAGCCCTCCTCTTGTTATTTTAATTCGCCAAATATGACCTGCGAAAGGCTGAGCTGGATTCTCAGATATCATCTATATCGCTCCCTTCAGTTAAAACACATCAATTCATACTTCCTGAAGATGCGCCCGTGAGACAGCCTGCAAGATATTTGTGGCGGCTGATGCTTAGCAGCCTGTGCTACAGCTTGGCAGCGCAGGCACGCAATGCGATGCACCGCCTCGTAAAATCATCTTGTGTGGCGTATTCGAGAAGAGCGCTGCCTGCAGACAGGTCTGCAGACAAAGCAGGGGCACCATGGAAACTGCTCAGTAACAAAAGCACCGCAGAAAGGGTAGAAACGGGGAGCTGTGCCACGACCTGCGAGGAATGCCCAAAGTCCTTCTCTTTTCCTTGCCTTCATCTCCCAAAGCTGCAGCCCCCGCACCGCACCGAACCGTGACCTGCCCAGGGATTTCAGCGGGGTCAGGGTTTCGCTTCCTCGCCTCCGATCAAGAAAACAAATCAGGAATCGGGACAAGCAGATACTGATTTTGCACAGATTTGTGTTTTCTATCTCCAAGGTGATGATGTAAAGTAGGGCAGCCCGTGGGGAATACAGAGAAAGAGCATTTACTCTTTAGTAGGTGTCACCGAGGACTGAAAAAAAGCCTACTAGGAGGGGTAATAAAGTAGGAGTTAAAACAAGTACTTTGTACTCTAGAGGCTCAGGGGCTCTTTCAGGGACTTTTCAGTGTCTGTTTATCCATTTTTTTCCTCTTCCCTGGGTACCGACTGCTGGTGCTGCTAGAGATGGAGTGCCGAGCTAAAGGAAACCTCAGTCCTGCTGGGTATATGGCTGCTCTTACTTGTTCTTCCTTTTAACATCTGCTGTCAGCCAAATCTTGATTTAATTTGTTTTAAGACAATCATATACCAGCTCATTCCAGCTAACCGAGTCCATACGGTACCTTTTTTGTCTAGTGGTCGTAGCGGAGCCTACAGGAGGATTCAGACTGTAGCGGCAGGAAGCTGACGTGCCGGGTCCGACACGCGTTGTCTCCTTTTGTTAGAGAACAGCTGAAATGCTGAGTAACTGTAGCTTTCAGTCTAGAAATTTTGAAGAATAACAATTGTATTTACTAAGAAGTGGGAGATGATGTGGTATTCATAGAACTTGTGGGTTTTCCCCCCATGTGACATTTTGATGCCCACGATAAGTACCAGGAAACAACCCCTAGCAATTCTCACACTGCTTGTATTGATGTCGAAAAGCCACTGCATGACATTGCCAGTTCTTTTTCCTCTCCGGTAGCTCTGAGTCTCAGTGACAGATGAATGCAAAACAGATGGGACGGTGGCAGAACCTCATCAGATGGACCCGATGGGCCTCAAGCTGCCCATGGTAACGCATAGATTAGTGTCACGTAATGCTGGGCTTTGTATTTTGATATTGAAAGACACACTGCTTTAGTCTTTCGTCTTGTCCTGACCTAACGTCAGGATCCTTGTTTTGATTTTAACGTAACACAGAAGATATACTTAAGAAACTGCACCTATATTTCTGCATCTCTATCAGCTTTCTGTGGTAAGCTTCAAAAAAGCAAAAGAGACTTCTCCGCTGCGTGAAAAAGCTTTTTGAATCACTGCGTTTAAAATCAGACCAAAAAACTCAAATTTTGACCGAAACAAGTATTTGGTCTCGCCAGATTGTTGTCACGTGTGCTTCTCAGTTGCCATTATCTCACACAGAATTATTTCATAGCCATATTACTTTGGAAGTATCTGTTTTTATTTGGCCATAGCAATGCATTTGACATTTCCATTCAGTCCCAGAGAGAACCCTGCAAGCTATTGTGCGAGCATCTACAGCAGAGCGATGTCATTGAAAAATCACGTCTTTACTTTCTGACAAAATTACTCCTTGCCTTTTCCACAGCAGACACGGGATGTTTCCAAGAGATATTGCAGTCAACACAACCGAGTCACCTTGCTGAGGCCAAGAACATTATTCAGCTTCTCCGTGACCAGCGGCCGGCGTGCAGTCCCCCGCAGAAGGGCCTGTCCTGCCCGGTGAAAGGGGCCGGCAGCAGCTCCCAGCACTCAGCACCTCGCAGCCACAAATCCCAGGTCACCTCTCTCTTCTTGAGGATGTTCACGCCTCTTTTTCAAGGGAGATCTAGAAGAATATCAGAAACAACAGGGAGGTACAGCGCCACAAGGAATACATTTGCTGGGTATTAGCTACTGGGCTTTTCAGGTGGTATTACTATTCTATACATGTAATTTTTTTTTTTTGTTTGTATTGCCACGTGTTGCCCTGCATGGCGTTGCAGTGCTGCTTCGAGTCATCGCCCTCATCTGCAGGCGCTCCTTCACGCAGGAGGTCTCCCTTGGCGCTGGGATGCTGCCGAAGCCAGTAAAGCCTGTCCCAGCACTCCCCCCCGGAGTCACGCCTTCCCTACATTTCTCCAAGGAGATCGTGGCGAGGCAGGAAGGGATTGCGCTGCCTCTGCCAGGGGAAAGCAGAGCCTGTCTCACCAGCTCGCCCCGCTCCATCACATCTGGCTCGGAAAACATCTTGGTATGCTAAGAGAGGTGAACGCCAAAAAACTTGAAAGCTCCTTTCATTTTGGAAGCTGAGATGCTCAGCCAAACTATTGCTGGTGTCGGCCGAGTCGTCCAAGGGTCTGCCAGACCAGCCTCTCTCGGGAGGTTTCTGGCATGTCCGGCTTCAGGCGCGATGCAAACCCCATGAGAACAGCTCCCCTGCGGTACGTTGTCACTTCTAATTCCCATCATGGCTAAAATCAGACAGTGCTGAGACACAGGGAAAAAAAACGTTTTTAAAATTAACCCTTCAAACCTGGGTTGGGACCTCCTGATAGCGAGTCCCCGGAACAGCTCCCATCCTCCCGTCCGCAGCCAGCCGGCAGCTCCGACCCCCTCCTCCTTCC
The DNA here is from genome assembly GCF_000690835.1 of Fulmarus glacialis. Classification (NCBI taxonomy): domain Eukaryota; kingdom Metazoa; phylum Chordata; class Aves; order Procellariiformes; family Procellariidae; genus Fulmarus; species Fulmarus glacialis. Next base: position 7,768 of record NW_009232460.1, read on the forward strand.
TGCCTCTGCCACTGCCAGGTTCAACCCGTATGTGCTGCTGCCTGCGGCGTTTGGGTCTCCACCTGTACGCGACAGAAGCACCAGCGTTTGCTGTCCTATCTCTTGCACTGAGATAGCAAAAGCCATTATATTTAGAAAGCGTTCCAAGCCAGGTACTCTGACTTTCATTGCAAACTCTCTGCTTCTCAGCGTAATTTCTGACGTGGCTTGTTTGACTCCAACTCCATTTGACCACAGGCAGCGTGACAACAGCATGCCTCTTTCCAAGCCTGTTTCATGCCTTTTCCAAAGAGGCAAAGCAGCGGATGAGACAGCCATCGCGATTTGGAAAGGTGGCGATTGCCGACAGCAGAACAACCGTCGCGAGACAATTTGATTAACGTCTGCCCACACAGCAGGACACATTGTCTGCCATCCAGCAGCCTTCACAATGGGCTAGTGGAGAGAAATAACATTTTCCCAGGGAGGGAAGCTGTCTTTTTCCAGCGTGGGATGCCAGTCTAACATTGCAGAAAACACTACCCGTCTCTCAGCCTTGCCTACACCACCTTGCAAGCAGAAATACCTCCATTCCACCACATAAATTGCCACCTCACATCCAACGGCCAAGTTGTTATCTCCATGTACAATGTGACCACAGTCAGCATTAGCCAACACCTCCCTGTTGTGAAAGATCCAGCTGTCCCTTTCCAATACGAACTCCTCAGGAAGCTCCCTAAGGAAGGGCTCTCTCTTCTGCATGCACCGTTCAACGCCTACCAGTTGCTTTAACGTATTTGAACATTCCTTAAAATTGTTGCTTTCGCACATCAAAGAGGCAAGTATACACAATTTGGGACAAAATAAACGTGGAGTACCTGACCAACAAAGGAAGCAAGCACGAGTTAAAAAGAGTGGGCCACATTGTCAGGTTTCCCTAAAGCAAAGACTCCAACCCAGCCGCAATCAACGTGTTCCCAGCCGTGGTAAAACAGTTTGACAACAAATAGGATATAAAATATAGCACAGCAGTCGTAATCAGGGCATCTGAAACAGGGGATGGTGCCAAACTCAGGCTTAAGAACTGCAGAACGACTCTGGGTGTCTCTCCCTGCTGGAAGCTGCGGATGATCCATTCTGCCACTGCAGCTGTATCTATATATAGTTGCACAGAGAGAGATATATATGGCTATAGATTTTTATATATAGATCTAGTCTAAACCCAATTAGGCTGCACAGCTGCATGTTTCAACACCCAAATAACGTTAAATATTTTACCCCTGATTCAAACTGTACTATTATGTTTTTTCCATCAGTGTAAGAGCGTGGCAACAGACCTGGCAGAGAGCAGTAGGGTTTCAGACACAATTGTAGCATCCAGGAAACCAGTAACAAAGACAGAAGGAATGGGCATAAAAGAAGGACAGGAAAGAAAAAGAAGGTTATGTGAATCAATAGGAAAAGGAAAATTATTTCCCTCTTGCTTAAAGTTTTCAAAAGACTCGCTGTGTTTTTTCCACAGTTGTGGTTTTTGGACTAAGAGCAGTTCTGGTGTAAATGCAGAAGTTGGGTGCCCGGCCGTGCAGCCACGGGCAGGGCGTGGGATCAGGGCACGGACCGGAGCTGCCAGCCCGGGACTCTCGCCACCATCTCGAAGACCAATCCTTTGCAAAAAAGCATAAAACACTGAGTAATTCTGCTCATTTCAATCATCTGGCTCTTCTAAGAGCAAAATGTAAAACAGGGAGTAATTCTGCTCATCTCAATCATCTGGCTCTTCTAAGAGCAAAATAAATCGCTGTCAAGTGGAAAATCCAGGAGATGCGGTTGTTTGATACTCTCTCCATCGCTGTAGGCGCAGAGTTTAATCTACCTTTTCACATCTGACACAAGAGGTGAATCCAACACAGACCAGAAAACACCTCAGAGCTATTGGTGGGAGAAGATGGGGGAAAATTATTTGAGGATGAATTGTGGTGGATAAATAATAAGGTTTGGAGGGGATGTTTCAGTGCAAGTCAAGGAATTTCAGTGTATTCAAAATTCAGTTGTCAGTTTCGAGAGCGTTAAATGTCAGAATAAAAAAAAAAAGATAAAAAAGATATATAATATGAAAGCAGCACTGTATGAAAGAGATGAATTGGGCCTGAAACTTGAGCCAAATTAATGGATAGATGTTTGTGTATCTGCACAGTGTAAGACACTAGAAGCAAGAAAGTCTACAGCTACAACATGGAGAATAACAAAGAAAAAAGTAACATAAAAGGAGGCTGATGGAACCGGCTTCTGCCTTTTCATTAACAGCGACCTAACTTTGCTTTTGGAGCTCCCGTTAACACTCTGCACCGATAGGGAAAAGAGGCAAAAGGACAGTCCCGTCGTTTGTGCTGATTGAATCACGTTTGTTTTACAGCAGCGGATGCCCCCGAAGCGAGCGCACAGCGTGGCTGAGCTCACCTCAGCCCGCCTCCACGCGTAAGAACTTATCTGCACTGAAAAAACGCCACATTTTCTTGAGGCTACGCCAGGCAAAAGCCTCTGTGAAGACAGACTTTAGCTTATAATCGGTGAGAGAAAATTCCCACCTTGTAACTTACCTTGCAATAAGATTATATTTATTTTTACACAAGAAAAACTGATATATATATACATATGACTTGTCATAAAGGAGGAAATTCAGGGGTTTTGGTTTTAGAATAAGGCTCTTTTTGGTGAACGTGAAGTTCAGACTAGACAGCATAGCCCGTTTCTGAACCAAGGTTTTAAATCATAATAGTTTGACTAAACTGAGCCAACAGGTCAAGTACACTTTGCATTTGTGTACGTGGAAGAGGTCTTCCAGGCTAAACCTTGCAGTAAGTTATCTACTGAGGCACCAGATGTGATGGGCAAAATCTGAGGGAGCGGCTCTATTCCCAAAATACTCACCAAACAAATACTACACAAAACGCTAGGTAACAAAAAGCCACTTTTCATAACCAAACCACATTTCAGCGTGTAGCAGGTAAGGGAAAGGAAAGCAAACAAAAATACCAGCCATGATGGGGAAAAAACCAAAGGAGAAAATTGCATGAAGCATGAAGGCAAAAAGGTACTCAACCATGCTCGCTCCATACATTGTTCAGAGGGTGGGAGAACTGGAACACAGTCCCTCCGCAGAGACAAGGAGTCGGGGAGCTTCCTACTTTTACATTGATTATGCTCTTTTGCTTTTGGCAACAAGGAATAACGTGTTTAACTGCATCCCATGTGTGACGACGTACGCTCCCACCGCCAGTTAGCAGAGAGCTCTGTGTCGATGAAACCTCTGCATTTATCTGGCCTGTTATTGACTGTGAAGGCTAATTCAGTGCCAAAGTACCCAAAATTCTCTGTGGCTAGCTCTGCTATCTGAGGCAGTGGGGGTATTCAGCCCAGATACAAGTCGTCCTAGCTCCCCGTGGAGAACTACTTTCCCAGCTTGATGAAAATGTCTCCTGAGTGTACTAGAACAGCGTCCTTCTGGTCCATCACAGGGAGCAGATGCGAGCCAGGGCTCGTGGCTGGTACCTGGGGACCCTGTGTCCCAGCACCTGGCCACCTCGCAGGCTCCCTGGGAACATAGGGGACTTTTTCCCCCTCCCAAAAATTATGTATATAGCTTCATCTATGTGATCAGCAAAACACACTGGATGCAGAGCTGCCCTACCCTTTGCATGGTGCCTGCAGCGCAGGACAGCGTGTAGCAGCTTTGCCATCTGCTGGCCAGAGCCTCCGTGGGGTCCCCGGGAGGCCCCACGGCCCGGCCCCCCAGGCAGGAGACCCGCTGCCCAACGGCACCCCTGGGGCTGCCACCCCTGTCCCCAGCCTTCCCCAGGCCGGCAGAGCAAGGGTTAGATACAGCAAGAGACTTGGCAAGTCGGTAGTGGCCCCTCTGGGAACAGCGGTACCTAGAAAGTCGAGAAAAAGAGTAGAATAAAAACATCTAAATTTGATGGAGCCGCAACCCCTGCCCCCTGCTTTGCCCCAGCCCTGCAAAACCTGAGAGAGAAGTGGGGTGGGTTAAATGACCTTAATTAAAATCACAGCGTACTGGAAGGCTTTTCCCATCAGACTCGTCACACTTTATTCCAGGTCCCTTCTTTTGCACAAATCATTAGGATTGAACACTGTAATTAGACATTTGGAAACGGCGTTACTGGCAGCCAGCTACTGCCGAGGGGTGCGCAGGGCCAGGGCGCTGCGACACAGGTTGGAAACAGAAACCGCGCTGCAGAAACACAGGCAGCCCTTCCGCCCATGCAGCCGTCGTTTGCTTTCAAGTGCCAGGGCTGGTTTGTCCCTTCCCTTTACCTTTCTCCCACTTCTTTTCACCCTTGGCTGTTTGGTTCCACTCAAAATGCCGTAAGGCAATAAAACCGCAGCAGTGATGAGCGAGTGTTTTATCTAGCTCAAAACGAGTCGCCTTGGCAATGGCAAGCAAAGCTCTCCCATATACTCCTGCCTTCATTTTCTCCTGGTTTTGCAGCGATTGGTGTGACTCGGGTAACAGCTATGCATGCTAAGTATGCCATCAACCCCGGTTCCAGCAATCGGAGGCATGAATAGGAGAGCTGGCCTGGCTCTGCTTGTAAGCTAACAAAAATCTGTGGGTTGCCAAGTACCCCCGAGAATTGCCTGGCCTCTCGGCACTGGCAGCTCCCGAGTTCAAAGGATTCGCCTACCACTATAATAGCGACCGCTCGCTTTGAAGGCAAGTCCAAGCGCCCCAGCTTTGCAGTTCTCTGTCACTTACAGCTCCATCAGAGAGCGACCCTTTGAGGATGAAGACGCAATTAGAAGATCTGTATGGTTGGTTTGATTACATGTTCAACCAGTACCTCAACATCAACTATTTTGGACACGGTGACTTTCTGCAAAGCCCGAATACTACACTGCTCGTTTGCAGCGCTTCTGGTTAATGCCTGGCAACGGCGGCCCAGCGTGGGTACTTCAGCCAGGCACTGAGGGTGTGCTTACACACAATGTCTTCCTCAGCAATCAAGTCAGCTTAAGATTTCCCAACGCTACTTGTCCAGATCCTTGGAGTCGCGTACTTTACAGCAGGCTCCGACGGACTGCTGCACAGCAGGACCTGTGAGCTCAGGGGAAGGCACGAGCGGTCCCTGGAGAGAGATGGGACAGACTCCTAGGCTAGTATTGCTGCAAAGAGACAGACTGATAACCCCATCTTGACAACATAACGAAAAGCAGCTACAAATATTTTTTTTCCTTTGTAAAATTAATCAAGTATGTTCTCCCAGCCATTTCTCTAACACGCTGACAAAACTGGCGTATTTAAAAAGTGAAGGTAAAAACCAAAGACATGACAGCTGTGCACTTGCGTTTAAAATAAATGCTCTTCAATACTGGCTGGACCAAACTTCTACCCTGCTACAAGAGAAGGAAATGCATTCGGAATATAATGCTTTAATACCGCTGCTACAAATATAGCTAGTTCACACGCAGCACATCCCAGGTAAGCAAGCCGTATTCCTCCATTACAGAGCCAAAACTAACATGAAGAAAGCATATTTAATGCTAGGAAGAATATTCCACTTTTGGTAGAGAGCAACTTCCTTAACACCATCCTCAGAAACTTAACCACTTGTAGGTAAGATAACCATATTACTTCCCCACTCAGGCACATTTCAAAGTCACCCAAGCATACCTTATCTAATTATTTTTTACAGCATTATGCAGCATGATACCCATGATTTAATCCCGTCTGAGATCATTACACACTATGGTACCCTAAGTAAGCAATTACGACACTGACCTAAGTTCTAGGGGACTTAGGCAGGCAAGCGCCTTTGTCATCTATCAGAGGGTAATTTTCTAATTTGATTTAGAGCCTCTCTAGAAAAAAGATAATTTACTTACACGCTAGCTTTCAAGGACTGCCTTGAAAGCTCCATCAAAAACTCTGATTTAAACTAGGATACACAGTACATATTAGGGGGGAAAAAAACCCAAAAGAACGTCCAGAACGCCAGTATTAGCTGTGTAAGATAGAACAGGCAGAACAGGCAACGTTAAATCAGACTCAGTCAGATGGTAAAAAAAGCGAAAGAATTAGATTTGGCAAAGAGAAGGGCATAGTCTTTGGGAATACAACATGTCAACAGAGGAGGCAGATGAAGATTTAGGAAGTTCTCTCTCCGCAGACACACATGCCCTGGACAAAAGCACTTCAGCATCTCACGATAACTCGAGTCTCCTGTGGGAACTGTAATTCAGTGCAAATTTGCTATAGGATTGGTTTTTTCCCCAGACTTTTTGCTTGCTCCAGGTGACAGTTAGATTGAGGACAGTCAAAGAAGAAACTTACAAATTAACACAAGGTGCAAAATCAAAGGTAAAGAAGCTTTTCCACACTGCAGGGACAGGTAGAAAGGGCAACAGGGTACAAGCATCATGCCGTGAGTGGGATACTGCACTGGCTGCAGTCCGCTGGCTACCGAAAACCCACAGGTCCAGTAATCGTGGAGTATCAGGCTGCTGCATTTGAGCACGGGTGTTTTACTAAAACCACGTTCTTCCTTCCAGCGCTTTTACTGCACAAACACAGCTTGTGGGAGGCAGACAGTCACAAAATGGGAGGACACGTATCTGAAGATGCTGAGTGTCCCTTAAAGGCGTGCAGTGATTCTGCGGCCGAGAGCAAGGAGGCCCTGCTGCTCTCTTTCTGCACCATTGAGGTCCTCCACTTGCTCGTTAAAAGTCACTGTTGCCATCACACCAACCGCTGCACACCTTCATTCCCATCCTCCTCCTCCCCTTCCTCATGTCCCTCGTGCTTCTGAGTTCTTTATCTGTACAAAGCCCAACACAACGGAGCCCTGGTCCCAGGCAGCAAGCTGGCACCACTAAGGTAACCACAACAGTCCTTGCTAAAAGACAACAGTACTCACAAGGCTTGGAAATGTTGCATCAGAGGAGAAACCGAAGAAGCCTTTGGGGGGACAAGATCGTGGATGACAAGAGCTGCAATCATCAAATATTACCGTTATTTTATCTTTTTTTTTTTCTTTTTTTCTTGTTAACCACAGAGCTTTCTTTTTAATTGAAGAAATTACCAATGTTCTGCTGGCATCAAAAGCCTCACATAGGTCAGGGTTAGAGTCCTGCTGCTGCCATGCAGAGTCTACAACTAGCGGGAAAGAATTAAATATATGAGCGCTAAAAATAATTTCAGATTCACCCCCATGCTGGGTCATGAAGAGCAGAATCAATGCTGGTTTTTGCTCCAGGCAGATTTATGTGTAATAATGTTCTTTCAAAACACTCAACAGTCAAAGGAGACAGAGAAATCAGCTAAAACAAATGAGCAGTCCAAGGTTATGAATTCCTCTAATTTTACAGTATCATCCTGAATTTTTAAACTAAATGTGGTATTTCTTGAGGGCGGCGGGGGGGGAGGGGGGGGGCAAGGAATGGAAAAAAGTCACTGTTGGAAGTTCCTAGGAGTGGATGAACCTAAAGAGAAACAGTAGAGCAGAAAATTTAATTGTAAACAAAAAACCAAACCACTGCAGCTAAGTGTGCCAGACTTTGCTAAAGGCACCCTCCATTGGTAAGGTCAAGTATGAAGTACCTTTTGGGATGCAATTCTTGGGATGGTAAAACTCAACAGATGGACTCCTCTTCTTAGCATATGTTGATGGGGAGGGATAACAGCAGCAGATATTAACTGTCATGTGTACTTAAAGACAAAAAAATACATAAACCATGCTGGCATACTTAAGAATCCAAGCTTCTTTTGTAAAAGCATATAGACCATACTCTCCATACATGACTTTTGACATAAATGGCAAAAATTCTATTATCAACTTCTTCAGAAAGAACTAAACACCACCCTTCCCTGCTGAAGCAGATTTGTGCGCTAGTTCGAAAAAGGAGAAAAAGAAAACTGATGTTTAATTGTAAATACCTAACCTATATAAATATGGGAAGGAACAGAAGGCTGACTTCTCTCGCTATGTGTTCAAGTCAGGAGCTATTAATAAAAGAGCAAAACTCCCAAAATTTATGCTTTTGCAATTCTGCTCCACTCTGCAAAACATAAAAAGTCTGAATCATTTATGATCTGAATTATTTATAACATGGATGAATTTTTGACTTAAATGAATTTCAGCAGAAAAATCCAAAGCATTTTACCCAGAGTAGGCTGTTGGGTTTTTTTCCCCTTCACATCACAGAAATGAGGGGAGGGGGGGGAAATCTGTCTTTCAGGCAGAATGCCTACAAGACATTAATCGATCAATTCTTTTCATAGCTAGGTATCTCAATTCTCTCTACTGTGTCATCAAATATCTTACCCGCACAGTATAACAGAGGAGTGCAAGATTAACTAATAATAAAAACAGAAATCCTGCAATTGGACTAAACATCTGAATACTGCTGAATTCCACACAGGAGCGCCTGGCATACAGGTTAGTTCCTAGCCTTCCCCCCCTCCAGTCCCCTGGAAGGAATTGTCCTTACGCAATTTCCAAGAACCATTAACAAGTTCTTCCCCTCCACCCCCGAAAGTCTGTCTGTTATCTTGCACTTTTTCCCCCCTCTGTATTTCTGCTATCTTTAGTTTGATCACTGCTATACCCCCTCCATTGATTTGCGGTAATCCTCTCCATTCACTCACGCACCGCCCGAGGAGAGGGATGCCGCCTGCGGGTGGCTCAGATGCTAATTGGAGTCTCGTGGGAGTGAAGGATGGAGACGCAGGCTGGTGGTACCTGAGCCTACGGACTGTACAAACAAACAGTTCCCATCGCTGCTGCATTAGGCTACATCGCAAGTAGCAGCACATAAATGGTGCTCCGTAAACATTCCTCCGCTCTTACTGTTCTGCTTCTCTACACTATTCTCATCTTGGATAGTTTGATTACAGTTAACAAGCTTTGGTATAATCTCTGGAAAAATATTTTTTTCCTTTTTTTTTTTTTTTTTTCCTCCTTTGGCTTAAGTTCTCCCCGACTGCAAAGCCACCGTGGGTATTATACCCACACTACTTCCAAGAATTCAGCAGATTCTTTTCTTAGATAGCAAAAATATACCGGTGTCACCAAACTTTATTATAATATGTATCATTAAAATGCCTACACTGCTCAGGCAATTTGATAGCATAGAATTTAAAAATGTTAACTTACCTTACCAGCAAAATCTATAGCCGCAAAAACACCTGGAATGTCATTGTCACAGCTTCCTTCAAGAGACACTGATGTTACTTTAGTAATGTACTTCTACCTTCAAAATAACTTGCTCATCCTTCTATTTATAAGGAAGTTTCACACTTTTATAAACCAATGTGTTAATGTCTTCTTTGCCCTGCAATTGAATTCACTAAAACAATCTCACAAATAAACATGTGAATCTAAACATGTGAATTAATCTTTACATTAATGCAGAGAGCTTTAACAGTAGACTTAGTGATACATAAGTTCAACCTTTTATATCATTCTCATTTTATGTTTAGGTTTTTTTTTTTTTAAGTATTGCCAGTCTACAATGAAATACTTTAAAGTGCATTAAGATCACCATCTTAACTTGTGAACTACACAACTTAAACACTTATCTGTAAGTGAGAATTACTTCTGGAGCTAGAGTTACCAGATGTAACAAACAAAGGTTTTCTTATTTCTTCCCCCGAAGATTCTTCTAAAAAAAAAGTCTAAATTCAGTTTAGTGTGCAAGCAAATTTTCTTCCAGACTTCTCAATGACAAATTTTCTGACAGTCCTAGCCACTTTAAAATACATGGAAGATTCTATAGTCATTCTACTGTATTTTTGAACAGTCTGATGGACTAAACAGAGGCCTAGAGAGGTTTATTTAGCATTAACCAGTTTTATTATTTATAGCGTCATAAAGCAGACTGAAGAATTAGAGATGCACAACTGAAAAATTCTCAAGCATTTTATTTCATAACCTAGTGTATAAAACTTCAACATACAAAAAAAAAAAAAATCAGAAGTGAACCAAAGCAAGATCTCTTAACACATTTTTTCCAGAAAGCTTTACCTAAAGGCTCAGAAGCAGTAAACATTCAGCCTATTTAAAAATGGGATTCAGAACAATCTTCATACTTGTAGTCTGCAGAATTATGAATCAAACGGACCAGGTTTTGATGCCTTCTTAGAAACGGCTTAGTTGCCGTAAGCAGTGGTGTTTGTGGGGTTTGTCTTCGGTTGTTTTTTTTTTTTTTTAAATACCTAGTTCACTTTCAAGATCACAATCAGTCTTGGTTAGTTATCGTCAGTGAAGCGAATATGTTTACTTGTTTGTTGAGTCTTTTCAAGTCTCATTCTTTCAGCTTTAGCAATTAACTGCAAACAAGAAAAATATTGTAGAAAAGATTAGAAGAAAATTATATTGTTATGATTTTGTCTCACAGTCATGAATATATATTATTCATTGATTTACAAAACTTCATAAGAAAAAGCTAAATTTTGAACAGCTGAGCTAATCTGTACATCTGACAAAAAAAATTAAAGCAGCCCTGATATAATTTATTTCAGTATTGCCTCAGAACGATCAAAAATACTAAGACATCTCTTCAGTCTCTGGGCAGTGCAGCACCTTTCATTCCATCCCTTCTTCCTCCCAACATGGTTGAAGAGAACAAAATTATGCCTTCAAAAATCCCGAAACAGAGTCTCATACAGTAAGTTAAAAAACCCTACGCCTTTATTGGATTCATACTGTTGCTGACAGAAGAAAAACAAGGTCAGACCATAAAAAAATGCCTTAGTCAAATGTGTGTCATTTTCTACACTCAGTTAGCAAACAAACAAAACCACTGAAATCCAGATGGGGGCTATCCTTCAGGCTGGGAAAACAGCACAGTACATATCACAACCCTGCTGAGAATTAATCTCAAGAAATAACGGCGCAGCTTGGAGGAACATCGATGCCAGGAACCCCTAACTCAAAACCCTGTCTGACCAGGGACTTGTTTGTTTTCAGCTGCATTTTAGGGAGATTGCCTAAATTATGAGGGTACCTGGTTAGCTGTTCCCACTACAGAGGTATGAGAAATGCTCTTGTGGAACATAACTAACCTGCTAATGTTCAACTTGCACGTACTGTGTCTTCAGGCAGAAAACAACACTGAGAACAACGTTAAAAGCATACTTGTTTTTAAAGCAGCCATACTAGAACTTTCACAGATTTAACCACAGCACTGCAACAAAGTCATACTAATACCCAAAAGCAAAGGTACAAGCTTTGTTACTGCGATGCCCCATTAGGATTCCTTAGCCATAAGCAAGAGCTCATGAGGTAACTGTTACATGAATAAGATGGGGGGGGAGGGGGGAACAAGCCACAAAATGCAAGGAACAAGACAGGCTGCCTAATCTGAATAAAAAGTGAGAAAGCAGGAAACTCCTGTGAATGTAGGCACATCTGGAACGCACCAGCATAAATCCACATTAACTTATCTGACGGAGACGACTAAAACATATTAGCTGGTGCGGAGGTAACGGGGCACCTGCTCACCAGGCAGTCCAGTAAAGAGTTTGCTAGATTTGAAAAGTTTCACATATAAATCAAATTATTTACTATTTCTCTACATGACTGTGGTCACAGCTATGTCCTGCATGCATTGCATCTTGTACACAGCATGGAAGTGCAAGGTATGCTGCTGCACTGATTATGGCAGTCAGGAATTATACTCTACACTGATGTTGCACGGATGCATTGTTTGCTGCGCTGCAATATAATTACGCTACCACAGTTCTACTGGTACGTCCCCCTGCGCCACCCAGCATTTAAGTTGATTGCAACAGCATCAGACCGTAAGTTCTAGTAGATGAGTTTCTCAACCATTCTCCAGAAATAAAATTTATCTAAAGATGTAACTAAGAGTTACTTTGACTCTCTGGTATCTGAAAAATGGATTTAAAAAATTAAAGCCTAAAATGAGGTGAGGAGTACAGTGGTTCATTCGTTCAACATATGGGATGGAGAATCACAAACACTGGAAGGAAAGCTCTAAGATGTGAACTGCCCAGTTCATATCAGTGAGCGTTTCTATACCAGCACCTCAGAATTTGCAAGAGGCCTTAAGGATTCCCTTTTTCAGCTAATCAATCCAGTATCAGCACCTATTTCTAAGCACACCACTATTAACGTCTCCCCGAACAGGTACCCAACCCTTCCATCGATACCAACTTCAGAGAACCAGGGAAAGGGGCTTATTTGTGCTCTGGAGTGGGACCTCTCCCCACCAGTACGCAGACAGGGAACTGGTCAGTCTTGCAAGGACACAGCCACTGAGCCCCAGGCATAATCAGAAGAGAATTGTGTGGGCTGCGCCCAGGCATTCCCACTGCCCAGGCATTCCCACTACCCTGCTTTCCCATACATTCTGCAAATTATTCCGCTCCTCACAAATACCCAATTCTCACTTCCTCCCCAAATGCCTTTCACTTCTACCACCCTCTCCCACCCTCTTCAACTTCCTCCTTTCCTTCTGTGTAAGGGGCTGTACAAGGTGTAAACTAATCCCTCAGAAGAGAAGTACCCAAGTGGAAAGTTTGCAGGCACTCACGCCTTGGCTTTGTGAACAGAAGACCTGAATCAGTCTGGAGAGTTTAAGGCTACAGACTGATGAATTGCTTTAGGTCTGTATAAACTGGCACTGCCCTAAAGAAACAGTTCTGGCAAGAAGGTTTTAATCTGTATCACCAAATCACTAAGGTTGTTTTATCATGCAGCTGAAAAACAGACTAAAGAGAACATGGATGTGGATGGGGCAGCAGAGGGGAACACGGAGGTGACAATGAACGGCCAGGCCTGAGGGAAAAGGCGGACACTGAACACCTTTTTAACTCCAAAGGACGGCTAAGCATTAGCCACGAGTTCTGTTCTGGGGAACCATGGCGTATCTAGTCTTTTTTGGACACTTAGTTTATTTTAAGAACTACGCTAGAGAAAGTAAAATCTCTACCACTTTTTTTTTGGGGGGGGGGGAGGCATTATGCCAGAAACCCTCTGCTGAAGTGACCATTAACCCTTACCCTGGCATGCCACAGGATCCATTGCAGGAAAGCCGAGTAAGCTTGTACTTTTTACAACACATGGAAAAGAGGAATCTCAATCTACCTGAAGTTACACTCAAAAGCATCTCTGTGCTCTGTTACTGCGTACTGCCTGTAATGTGATGCAGTCCACGCAACAATATGTATCCTATGAATACTCACATTAACATCACCGCAGCTATATAGCTTATATAAATGTAACTTTCAAGCCTACATTTAAACACTAATTGAAAGAAAGGATAAGATGCTGTCTTTGTTATAAATATAAAACAGCTAATAGGCAAATGCTCATCTTCAAAGAGAGATCTTGTAAGGGATTTTAAAACCTTGAACAGAATAGATCTTTACAAGAAAGATACACTAATGGCATATTCAGCTGTACTTGTTTAATTATGAATCATTATATTACTTTTTTCCTTCCTTTTATTATGACCTTTGAAAGAAGTCAACTTCTGAGTACTTTGGAAGAATTTTCAAATAAAAGATTAAAATTAATATTAATGAACAGAGAAAAACACTGGTTTTCTTATTATCAGTCTGTATTTCTGGAATTCAGACTGTCAAAAAGTAACGAAAGGGTTAAGAGTTATTGACTACAGCAAGGCATTCTTTTCTTGATGTTTTGCTTAACAGTGTTAGCATTTAAATAGTATTCACTAAGCTTTGAAGTTAACACCTCTCAGTGTTGCAAGGTGATGGGTAAGGGGGAGGAGCAGGAGCTTGCATCCTTGCTGCTGCTATTGTTAGGCAGAACTGAGACAGTTTATATTTGCAAGCCTAGATGAGGTACATTACTGGCCAATTTACACCAGTTTGGTCAACAAATACCAATCTTCAAAAGATGAAGAACAGACACTTGAAAGCCGGGCACCTACAGTCCAAATTAAAGTCAAAGATGCCACTGGCACCTTTTGTTTAAAAAAGTAAAAGTACATTTATAAAAACTAAAAAAAAAAAACCCCAAACCTGGCAGCACTCAGTAAAAGGCTCTAAAGCTGTACAGTTTTCACATTCCCTTACTGCTTATATTAAAGAATAACGGCTAGAGCCAATGCCATTTTTATGCTTTTAAGAAAATCAGATCAGTCATTTATGCACACCTTTGTTTAAAAGAACTAGATTTGTCTATGGAATCTCTGAAAGAACATTTAGACAAACAAGATAATACATGCAAACTATGCCTTGTACAAGACAAAGTTTTGACCTGTACAATTGCTGTTCCTTTAGGTCAATATAATATTTCTTTTCAATTATGTACGGAACAACTAGGAAATTTTTGGTACTGTGCGCATCACTGGAGAGTCTAGGAAACAAAAAGTCTCCTAAGTCACCAGCAAATAATTAAGGTCAGATGATTTTGAAGTTTTGCAAGCAACAGCATAAAGATTCAGGTTAAAGCCAACTCAGAAACCTTATCTGTAATGTGTGCGAAGTAAACCTAGCAATAAAATGTCTGTGAAATACTCTTTGGCTCCTCTCTGTCAGGTAAAGGATCTGACTGGCTTAATCAAGAGCCCTTCATGCCTGGAAGGATCTTCTGGGGCAGCAGTGGAGACTCCAGCCTGCAAGTTCATTGCAACACTCCCTCAACGCTGTGGCCTGACAGGCGCACCAAGGTCAAGGCTGGAAGGAAGTTTCACTAGATGTGAGGCAGTTTTGGTCTGGAAGCTGCTCAGCTACGGATGCTCGCAGCAGCGTTCGGATTTGCCTGAATCAGAACATAGACACACCAATGCACAGACTCTTGACTACACCAGGAACACACCAGTGTTCACCATAGCACAGAACTGTACACTAAAAAAGTTGTGTACATCGTGAGAAAAAAAGAGATTCATTCCGAAGAAAACCATTTTCTTTATCATACTACAGAATTAAGACTAAGATACTAGACTTGATCACACTAGACCAAATCAAGACTATTTAACTTTTTAATGAGCTCATCCAGACAGGGTTTTAAAGGAAATGCAGCTTACAAATTAACTTCATGCCTTTAATCATGGATTTAACTTTCTCCAGTTGTCTCCATAAAGACAAGCCTTGCATTTTGCAACTGGACCAGGACAGCCACATGTTCTTTATTTTGTCGCTGTAAAACCCTGCTGCAAAGTCAGTAGAAAGTGATTTAACTGGATCAAATACAGAGCCAAACGTTTAAGTATCAAAAAATGTAAACCTACACAGAAACAGAGTCAGATTTTCAACCACGGCTGTACAGGAAAAAAATTTACTTGCAAATTACCTTCTCAGTACCCCGCTTCTTTTCTCGAGGCTGGTTAAGTTTAGCTTGTCTGTCCACTAAAATCTTCTGCCAGTAACGTTGTTCATGATCACCTTGAAAAACAAATTAACATTACAGTACATGAATAAAAGTATTCAGTACAAATGGATGCAGTGTTTTCAGCTGCGATGAGAAGGTATCTTTTCTAACCAAGGTAAACACATGTGAAAAGACCCGTTAAGGAAACCTAACAAGTATTTCCCCATCAGTCTGAAATTTCATAGTCGGAGAAGTCATACAGCATTGCAACATCTGACCAACACACCCCGAGGTGAACAACGAAAAGAAAAACTCTGTCCAAAGAAGCTTAAAGCTGACATCGAGGTCTCTGTTCTGTATGAGCTGGACACGACCCGAATCAAGGTCCTATGCATTCTATTAACTTTAGGACTGGATTGCCAAGGTATTTAACTAAATTTTCCTGAGCACGGTGTGTTACAAACTTAACAAGAAAAACTGAGGAAATATGCAAACACCACTCTCTACATGTAATTAGCAGAAAGAGCTCAGCTTTAGCTAAAGTTTCACCATAGCACTTGAAGGCCCTTTGATTTACTGATGTACTCAACCTCTGACTCATTTTAAACAACTATCAAACAGAAAAAAGAATAATTACTGTAAGAATGACTGAGATTATTTTGTTTCATCAAAACCATTGTTAGAAGCAAACTCTGGGGACTTCATGGGCAGTTAGGAATATCTGAACATGGGGGGCAATATGAGAGGAAATAATTTTGCGGCTTTTTTCAGCGGCTGTTTTGCAGTAAGAAGCACTTTGCCACTGTTTCCTCTGGTTTGTGCTGTAACTATCACGATGGGAATTTTGTGATGTAATGTTGTACGGTCTCATGGGAAATCTTCAGTTATAGGGAAGTTTCCCAGCGATCTTGGAAAAAATTCCTGCAAAAGTTATGGAATCAATAATTCTGAGAACCAATTTTGCATAAATTTAAACAGCATTATTTACACATTCAATCACAATAACATTACCATAGATATTTACTATCTTGCCAGATGAAAAGCTGAAGACATTTAGTCAAAGGCAAGTCCCAAGAAGTAAAATATTACTGGGAAAGCTTTAGTCCCTACAGTAGGGAGCATTAAAGATTCTTTCCTTATTCTTATTCTCTTTCTCCTTATGCCACCAAAAAAAGCTGAAATCCTTACTGTGACTTCTGCGTTCCTCAGAAGCCTTTCCATTCTCATTTCAATGAACCAGTTTGAAAAAAAAAAAAAAAAAATCTTAAGACTATGAATGGAACGCTCCTACAATGCAGTACTTACTCCTAATCTGCTACTACACTCTTTTATACAAGGATACAAAACCAGAGACAAATACACAGCGCACGCAGCTGGAAAATGCTGTATTTCCAGTTGTTTCTGGATCTCTGGAACACAGAACACTCTGGAGACAAATTATCTCCAAATGACATTAGCAGCATCCAGTGAGTCTCAAACTTTAATTAACTTTGGTATTATGAAGGTTAATGCTTCCATTATAGCTCTTCCTTCTGCAATCCTTAATTGCCATTTATGGGGGTTTACATGCCTACGTGCATGCAACTGGGCCCTATGTGAGGATCTGTGCAGGAGTGCGGTAAAATATTTAAAAACACAGATGAGACAATCTCATCGGGATTGTTTGACCTGGTTTTTGCGCATTTAGGATTTTCAGTGCACGTCTGGAATTGTTAAATTTTATGAATACAGTAACAAACTTTGAGAGACTTCCCCCCTGCCCCTTCTTCTACCCCTGACTTCCATAAAGAGGTTTCTCTACACTTGGAAGACTAGTCCAATCTAATACAAGATACAAATTTAGAACAGCAAAGTAATTTCAGACAAAAACCAACACATATTAGGATGAAGTTCCAAGGTAAGCCAGTAAGAATTTTTGTGTAAAGACAACTAAAAAAAGGCATTACTCTGGCATAAGTGATTCAACTTCCTGAAAAAAGAAATCTTAATTAGAAGGCAAGTGCTAAAACCACTGTAAGCATATCCATGCTGTTAGATCCTTGTCCTGCTATTTCACACATACGTTCCGTATTTTCAAGGAAATCTTCAGTTAAAATTATTTTGCATCATCAGAATGTTATATGCATAAAGCCGAAATGTGAATTAAGTTCTACAGTCCATTGCCACTACAAGTGACGTAAATAAATCAACCTCAAAAGAACAGAATTAAGTTGATAAAGGCAAGCAAAATCATTATTTTGCTCTGAACAGCGGCATAAACACTCTGTTTTACCAATTTCACTATTATACCGAAATGAGAAGACTCACTGAAAAAAAATGCAGTCTTTTCCCCAGCTAGCAAGATACCTGAATATATCCATAAAGCTACCATGCGATACAATCCTTATCACAGTACTTAACCTTCTCCTCTACTACCATTAAAAAAAAAGAAGTCTTACCAGTGAGAACTTCGAATTTCCAGTTGTTTTTGATCTGTATTTCTTTGTATGACTTCATGACAATCTGTGCATCCTCAGGAGTTTTAAAACGAACATGACATTCTGTGTCTCCCTCCAGCATGTCAACATAAGCAACATCAGCCAACACTGCCAAAGCATCCTATCAAAGCATGTGAAAGAACACAGACCACAAATCAGACTTTAAAAAAAGAAGATAAAAAGATAAACTTTTTCACCATTTGTAGATCACTGCCATTTTCAAAAAGGTCATGAAGTAGAAGGCAATAACTGAACTTTTTCATTTAATCAATTAATCTCTTGTCAAATAGTTTTGTATTAATATTTTTCATAAGAAGGTTATAACTGAAATGTGATTTATGAGCGTACAACATCTATTTATCTCTCATCCTGCCCTCCCAGA
This sequence comes from Fulmarus glacialis, assembly GCF_000690835.1. Classification (NCBI taxonomy): domain Eukaryota; kingdom Metazoa; phylum Chordata; class Aves; order Procellariiformes; family Procellariidae; genus Fulmarus; species Fulmarus glacialis. The sequence continues at coordinate 25,926 of NW_009232460.1, forward strand.
ACAATTTAAAGCAGTAATTCCTGAAGATGGGTTTGGTTTTTTTTTTTGCATTAGAATAATTTTACTAACAGAGCATCAGTAATTATCCATTTACTTCAATACTGTATCTGTATGGACTTTTTCAAAAAGGTAAAATTATTTGTGTACTACAACACCAATGTATGTCGGTCCAACAGAAAAATATCTAACTTCATTCTATGCATGAAATATATAAAAGCAAGCTCATTCATAGCAGATTATTTGAGAAACGAGTAATAGTAAACTAACCCTTCCTATCTTTATGAAGTGACCTCTGCCTGAAAATTTTCCCTAACAGCTGAAGGAAGAAGAGTCACACATGCTCTTTCAGATGAAGTACTTCACTTGTAGTACCCGCTGTTAGGGAAATTAATTAAGACCACACATTCCTAGTCAATTTTGTTCACAGCGGGAGGCTCAAGTAAGATGCTACTACTCAAGAATTATACACTGCTTTTAACCCTCCGCTACCAAGGACAGCCTTAAAGCAAAACTTAAGTGCCAACACTGTTGAGATCATTTGAGAACCAACCAAAGCTACTTTCCACTCTTAATTCTGCTATCCCGAAGTTGTGCTTACACAGAAAACTAGAATGACCCTAACCAGCTTACTAGAGTTGGCAAATGTTATGCTCTCTGAGAAGCACCTTTATAGCAAAATATGTCAGTAGTGAAATAAAAAAATCGAAACATCAAAATAATACTAGAACTACTCCACAAAGATCTTTCCAGTGTGTGGAAGTAATTAAGCCTGCCACACAATCAGAAGTACAGATCAATTCTGGAAGTTTATTAAGGAAAACAACCCTAGATGCATTGCTTTGTGGTAGCGTTTGCTGAAGCTACGACAGTCACAGAACACAGGCAAAGCAAGGTTTTGTCAGAGAGTTACACCTTTCATGAAAGCAACCGGCCAGAAAAATCCAGTAAGTGTCGAGTACAGTTTGGAGCTTCCACTGCTGACCCGAAAAAGAGCTGGTGCACCCTAAAGATTATTGCTTTTTCCAACTAGAGTTGTGTTCTGCAATTACATGTCTCCCTAAAAACCTTGCCTTTTTTGTTTGCTAACATTTTGTGAAATGTTTTGCCTACATACTTATTGTGGGAACCAAAGACATGATTAACAATGGCAAAGCCCACCCCAATCTTACTTTGTCCCCCTTTACTTTCACAAAGCATTAATTTTCCCTGAAACACTTCCGTAAAACTAAACCAAAAGAATAACTGGAAATACCTGAAAATAGCAAACTAAGTTGGCTTTCAGCTACAGCAAGAACAGTAAGCTTACCTCCTGACCACAATATGTTAAGCTGTGACACAAACTTAACACAGTAAGGTGCACACTGCAGTCAAAGGGGCCCTCAAACGTTACAGTGACAACCACTACATTCTCTCAGTGTCTCCAGCACTCAGACAACTGCCTACAAATATACCTAGGCAGATAAGACTGATCAAGTTGAAACCCCATCATCACTTTGTTCGCAGTGAGAGAGGCGTCTCGCATCTTGCTTCGATTTATGCACACACTAAACTTCACACTTGCAAGCAGCCAGTGACTTCAAACGGACTACTCAGTTACAAATATAGGTAGTTTGGTAAGTCATCTCTGAATTCGCATTTTGAACCATTCGCCTAAGTGGTCTGAATATTTATTCCAACATGAGTTCAAGTTGTTCAAATTCTTCCCAGATGTTATTCATCCAAAAGTGCAATTCATGAAAGAAAATGTCCTGTGCCACATTCACGGAAAATTCAGTATCTGGAAAAAGCCTGTTATTTCCTTTGGAAAACTTTTAATATTTCCATTTCAAAAGGATGCAGCTTAAAACTGTTATTTTCCTTAAAAGAAAATATTCTACTTAACACGTGTAACTTTGATATCATGTCGTGAAACAAAATTCAAGTTATTCTAAACACTTTTTTAAAATTGAGAAAAAGGAGCACTTGCCATGGGGGAAAAAAAGGCAAGAAAGAAACGGGTGAATGAATTACTGGCCAAGTTCTGCTGCTGTCACTCTCGCTGAACTGGAGTTTTTGTAATTGTGAATTTCTTCCTGGAAAAAGAATTGTTTTCTCACACAGAGAGCATTTTCTTGCCCCCAAATTCCTGTTAGTGGTAAAACCCCCAATATACTATTACAGATTTCTTGATCTGAACTGTGCCAGAATGACTGGCACAGTGACAAATACAGAACACTGTGCCCACTTTGTCTTCAACTTCTCTTTTTAAACTGGGAAGAGCTACTCATCCTCTAGAGCATTCTTTATTTTTGTCATTATTTTCATTATAAACTTGACATTGCTTGTAGCACTCTAAAGGCTAATTTTTGCTTTGAAACACCCTCTTTACCCTATTTTGCCGTTGTAAAATCTGCCATTCACAGGTACTAGAGAAGAATCTGTACACAATTACTCGCCAAACAAATAAAAAAAACCAAAAAAATCGGTAAGACTTGTTTAAATGGTATTCCATATTCAAACATTTGGGGGGCACCATAAGAGGAAAGGCTAACAGCTACCCTGAGGTTACAAAGGCATTACCTTGATCTGCTTCCTGCCCGGCAGGGGCTCAGTGCTAATGATCTTCACAATTACTCCGCTCACGAACTGGGGCCCCATTGTGTTAGCCTTGGCAGGAGGGGCAGAATCTTCACCGGTGGCTGGTCAGTTTGAAGAGAGGGGGGAAAAAAAAAGAAAAAGTTTTACATTTATTAGTTTGACAAACTAAAGATGCTATAAAAGCACATAAGCAATGTGATGTACACAATAAATGAAACCAAGGGCATCAAATATTGCTACTGCAGAGTCTTTTTTTTTAATCTAGGATCAAGACTGTTCACAAGGTAAAGCCAACGTGAGTGACAAAAAAAAAAAAAAGGAAAAAAGAAAATAGCTCCAAGAGAAGTCTTAGAGAAGTTTTTACAGCCTACACGGTCTCCTTATGAGAATATTTTATATTCTATTGACTACAGTCAATAGTTGAACCCTCAGTTCTAGAGTGATTGAAAGTAAGTAGACAGGCATTGATGTCAGTATTGGAGTTAGTGAAATGAAGTACAGAGGAACCAGAGCAAACAAGAACAATTCTATCTATGAAGTGTGTAGAAATTTAACTAAGAGGACATAATTACAAAGCTACTTTTAACCATAATGCTGATAAAACCCAATTGCAAGCCATTTGTTGAATGCCTTACCTTAGAGAAATTGTTTTGTAAATCGCTGCAGGTATAGTTAAGCCTAAGCAAATCAGGCCCAAGTTACACCATCAAAAAAACTGATTCTTGATTTACCTCTCTGAGGCTTTTATAATCACAATTACCTAAAAAGATTCTAAAAAGCAGCTTAACAAGTGCTACTGCAATATGCTGAAATTACTTGTTTAGTCTTTACTTATAAAATTCCTTAGTCCAAAATCTATCTAAATGAGGGAGGTTTACTTTTAATAATATTTGGCATTCAGAGAAAGCACCAGCATTATAGAAAATAAAACCTTTTTGCAGTGTTTCTGGAGGACCAGTGTCTTAAATCCCTTATGTTTGTGTACTGGAATCATGAAGAGAACAAGACAAAAAACATCACAAGCAGGATTACATTTGTCATTTTCAGAGTGAGGCTTTTTCTGTGCACAAGATTCCGTTTCCATCTCTCCCACAGGCTCAGGTTTGATTTGAGACATGGTTTTCTTTAAGGAGGCCATACTGGCTTTTTGAAGGGCCAGATATTCTTGCTTCAAATCCATCCATTCGGTCCTACAAGCAGCAACACAGGCATAGGATGTCAGTTGTAGACAAGAAAATAATGTTTAGAAACTCACTTAAGACAAAACAGTTTACTAATAGCTTAAGCTGAACTTGGTGAGCAGTGCAGACCATTCTTACCATTAGAGTAAATTAACCTGCACTTAGGTGAAATAAAGCCCTGTCAATATCAGCATTTTTACTATTTTGCTTTAGCTTTTAATATTCCAGGCAAGTTCTAACAAGGTCAACCTACCACTCAGGTAGACTGACTCCCAAATTTGTTTTACATACTCAGAAAACATATACAACAGCTCGGTAAACTGTTTTCTACTGGAACTACACAGAGGATAGGCACTAAATTCAGAGTTAATTCAGAGACAGTGAACTCTAAATTCACTGAATTAGTTCAGTGAACCCGCTCCTGTGCTACTATATTAAGAATCGGTCATTTATTTTCTAGAAAAATCATTGATGGAAAATCAACAACTGGTTAAACTCACCAAAAACCTACTGAGATAAGAACATTCCTTAGCATTCAAATGCATTTTGGTTAAAAAATACCACCACATGGAAGCAATTTATATATTTACATACATTTAGCATGGAGATGTTTCTGCAAACAGCTAGAGCTTTGCTCCACAGAAACACAATGCCTATAGTGGCACTGTGAGAACGACTCATTGTTACCCTAATCTGTGCTATCAAACAAGCTGATAGAGGATTTTTAAAGAGGAGGATATCTTGTGGTAATGGTTTTAGCTGTTAACATTGACAACTGTATACTTCAAAAAAGCATCCAGACTCACCCAGGATCATACATTCTCAACAGAGCAAAGACATTAAAATAACAAAAGACCCACGTAATGATTCTTTGAGATAAAAAGGCAACACCATTCCATAGCAAGGTATGGTATAAATACAAGCTCAAGGAGGTACTTGTTGTTAACTTGACTCGAAGGAAGAGAAGACCAAGGGGAATGAGTCAGGCAAGTATTTGCAATGCTTATGCTCTCTTAAAGCTTTTTTTTACCCCCTTTGCTATAGTTAACTAAAATTTAAAACTCTTTCTCTGTATTTGATGCAGTAGTCTCAGAATCTCAGTGGAAGAGGACAAGCATCGTTGATAACTACCATTTTTTGTGGACCCCTTTTACTTTAACATGGAGGTGCTTTCTGTGATTTAAAAAAAGTAAGTGCTTCCATGTTTTAGTAGAGGTGAATCCTGATCGCAATACTGAAATACCGTCCAGGATTTCTCTTTCTGTCCACACTTCAGTCGCAAGATTTTTAGATCCGGGAAAAGAAAATTGAAGAACTTTGGCTGTAAGCAGACGGAAGGTGCACTTCTCCAACAAGAACTAAAAGAATAAGTGTAACTAAACAAGACAATTTCTCAGTGGCCTGTGTGTTCAAAAAATTTGAAGCAATTTTTGAATTTCAAAGGACTCCCTTCGCTTTAACATGGAGGTACCGGCTGCCTAAAAAAGTAAGTGCTTCCATGTTTCAGTGGCGGTGGATCCGAATGTTCTTGAACGCATTTCCAGAAATCAGCTACAGCTCGAAGAAGCCTATTTACAGTAATATACGTGTATGTTTGGTTATTGCATTATCAGAACTCTGTATATACCATGCTTTTTTTTTTTTAGTTTTTTTTTTTTTTTTTTTTTTCCCCCGTTACTATTTAGTCTCTCCACTTAAGGATCCCCACAACTTAAATGTGGATGTACTTGCTTTGTTCCTGAATAGTAAGTGCTTCCATGTTTTGGTGATGGTGAATCCTTTTTTACCAACTGAAAATATAACGAAACAGATACCGAAACAAAAGATGTATTTGCGCTGCACATGTGGCCTCCGTGTTAGACGCAATTTTGCATCACGGTGTAGCACAAGATGGCAAGGACCCCCTCTACTTTAACATGGAGGTACTTGCTGGATGCCTAAAAAGTAAGTGCTTCCATGTTTTAGTTGTGGTGACTCCTAAGAGCCCAACAGTTGGAGGCAGAAGTATTTTTGTGAAACTTAGCCATGTATTAACTACTGAGGAACCAGCTGTAAATTGGTGATTTGCGGTTACTGTTACAGTCAGAACTATTCTAGGCAGAACTCAAGTCAGACTTGAAAACTCTGGTATTTGAACCTTTTCAGCTACAGGCTAATACTGTTGCTAATATGCAACTCTGTTGTATAAAAATTGGAATTGCACTTTAGCAATGGTGATGGACTGTCAGACATGCAAAGATTTAAATAGTCTGAATTAAATATTCCAAAGGTTGGAAACATTGTGAAATCATGTATATGAGCCTGTTAAGCAATAAAAATTCAAACATGATATGAGCCTGTTAAGCAATAAAAATTCAATAAAAAGTATGCAAAACTTGGTGACTTTGAAAAAACAATTCATACAACAACTGCATACTCCAGGAAAACACAAAAATTAAGAATACAACAACAGCATACTCCAGGAAAACACAAAAATTAAGAACAATGTTCCAAATGCCCGAGGTTTGGAGAAATGCAGTAAGTTGGCTAACCGTTAGGCCAAAAGGCCATCACTACTGCCTTTTGCAATTAAAATGACAACAAAAAAAAGATCGTAAAACTATGTAAAACCTATTTAATTTATTACATAATTTGTGAACAAACGGAAAGCTGAGCCCACCCAGCCTGTACGTAATCCAGGACTGGAGGTGGTAGATAAATCAAATGGAACAAGCTGGTGGAACAAGCTGGGATTGTTAGCCTTGGTCTCTCAAGTAGATCAGCTTTTCTTTTTTGGGGGGTTGAAAAGTCAGGTTTTTAAGAAGCCAGCCCACCACTACCCCGTATTGCTGAAAAAAAATGCAATTAGCTCAGTGAAACCATGGAATGCGCTCATGCTACAAAAAAGGCTATGAAGCAACTAAACAATAAATCCCTCCCCATCCACCGGGTACCGTAAGCTAATCAGTCCCCATCCACCAGGTACCGTAAACCAATCTCGTAGTTACGTTTCATAACCTACTTGGAGAGTACTCTGAGTGGAATTACTTCTTCACCCATTTTGTGTCTTTCTTTGTGTTTTTTCTTATGTTTCCTTTTAGATTTTGAAAGGGATGTGTCTTTTTTATCTTTGTCATCTTCTGCAGAAACATCTACATTAAAAAGTCCAAAAGAAAAATGTTTATAAACATTGACAGATACTTAAAGATATAAGTATTATATAATAAAGCCTGAACATTTCCATAAAATGGCATAGTATTATTTCATTCCTTTCACAAAAATCAGAGCCTACTACCTATTTCTAGTCCACTTTCTCAACTACCTCAGTTTAGCCTCTAATCATGGATGTGATTTCAATGCAGCATTTAATCCCATCTATTGCTTTTTTTTCTTATCTCATGTAAGAAACTGGGCATCATCAGCTTTTTCTTTTGTATTTTAATCTTATCTAGATTCTTATACTGCCTACGCAGACTGTTTAATCCATACTTTACTTCAGTGAAGTTCTATTGATATTAACTTCTTTGTGAACTATTTTTACTTCTGATGAGATTTACCTGCTTCAGTGTTGAAAGTTCTTTCCTATTCTCCATGCAGCTTATCTCCTTGGAACGACTCTTTACCAGGTTTAAATTTAACTGCAGGGAACACCACATATTCCTAAACTGACCTTGTTATGCCTCCACCATATCAACCATTTTTCACCTACTGACCCAAGCAGAACAACCTGTTACCAGTTAAGTTTGCAATCTTTCAAAGACAGAAATTCAGTGTCTGAATCTTTCACCAGCACTTCAAAGTTTTACTCAATAATCTCTAATCCAAGTAATAAACCTATTAGCCTCCAAAAAGTCAGTTCACTAATGCGTTTGTATTACACAGATTACACTTGTTACATTTCTTGTTGCTTTCCAGCCACGTTCTTTGCAACCCCCCTTTCCTCACTTGCTTGTCACCCTCTAGCGTATCGAGATTCCTATTTACTTAACTTAGGCCACTACAAATACAATTTCAATCGCAAAGAAAGGGATTTCTTTAACTCAGGCTTTTCTCCTTGTCTAGACTTTTCCCTCATTACTAAGCCTACCATTTGTCATCTGTAAGAGATACATCTGCCATTTGATTTCATTCATGCATATAAATCATGAAAATACTAAAAGGAGATGCAACAAACTTTACCATTGGAGTCTTTTGGAGCTTCCGTTGTTTCTTCTTTTACAGGACGAACTTCATCCTTTTGAACAGTTTTCTTGACTTTTGGAGTTGATGTCTCACCATCTCCAGAGCTGATTCTTTTTCTCTTCCCCGGCCTGCTTTCCCAAGGTACCTCTGAGCTTTCTGTTCTGTCCCATTTTCTCTTCTCTCTCTTTGAGGGCTGCCTGTGAGTCTCAGTTCCCTCCATTTCTGAACACTCCGATGAAGTCCTATGTCTTTTTGACTTGGGTACTTGCTCTGTTGTAGTGTTCATGTTTGATTCCTTTGTCTCTACAGCTGCCTGTACATTGCTCTCTTTCTTGATTTTGGATTTCTTTTTTTTCTTCTTTTTCTTCTCTTCTGTATTAAAAATACAATATTTAAAACTGCCAATGATTAAAAACTAGATTAGATTAACTAACCTAAGTAAACAATCACAATATTGCACGTCATGATAATCTGGGAAGTTAAATGAAACGCCTGTGTCTGCCACCTCTAACTATAGGAGAGATGCAATACATCGTCCCGAAGTTCTTCCTAGGCATTTTAACCAGAAGAGAAAAAAAACACAGATAAGACTCTCTCTCTCTCAAAGTGAGAAAGACCTCTGGGTCACAGGGGCAGCTTGACTACAGGATTCCTGAAGTACTTACTCTCACATTAAAAAGAAAGGGGCTAGACTTCTTAGCTTCTCCTTAACAAATGCACATTTTGTTATGTCATCCCTTACTTATCTTTGAGAAGAGATACCTTCCTCCTTCCAGGCCAAACAACAACGACAAGAAGATAAAAAAAGACTGCTGATTTATATTCTGAGAATAAAAGGAGATAGTCAGCCCAATGAATATATCACGCTATTTATGTAACGAACAACTGTTTGCCTACTAAATTAAAGAATATTAACTTAACCAATCTGAAAAAAAAAAAATTTATTTTCAATACTGTCTACTTGCTTCGAAGTCATAATAGGCAGGATGCAGTACGAAGCAGTAGAGCGCATCTTATGTGTGTTTAAAGCATGGTTTAAAAAGCATGATTTTTCCTTGGTTTTGGCGTTGGTTTTTTTTTTGTCCTAATAGTCACTGGTGTAACAAAGACTTAGTGATAATAGTGAGGAATATAACATATGATTCATCATTATGCTTATGAAAAAAATGGGAAGACGTCTGAAGTCTGGGAAATTGTATTACGTCATCAGAAACAAGTAAAAATGTTTCAGTGATCAAAGCTGCAACATAATCCTGTGATGCTGATTTGTAAGTTATAGTAGATTGCATTTATTGGAAACATGCTCAACTGTGAATTCAGGATTCTTTTCTCAGCAATACCCTCCAGGTTTTTACGAGTAATTATGAATCATGTGAAGTGGAATTGTAAATACGCTGTAAAGAGTTCATTCCGCCATAGACTGCTCCACTCAAATAGCAAGAGTTCCAAGAGGAAGAAAGACTAAAATCTACTGTTTTCATAAACCTCTCACAGAAAGTTTCAGCAGAGAGAAGAATACCACAAGGTTTGCTCTGAAGTATGTCAGACAATCACACACTCATCTGAACAGCCTAACATTTAATTATAATTTTGCTCTTATGTCTGTATCTTTCCCTTCAATACTAAATATTTTTAAAACAATCCGTGTTAAATTTGTCTTTTGCTAATGCTAAATGCTTAGATAATGATTTATTGTACAGTCTGAAAGCTGCTCTGCCAGCCTAACAATGACTAATGGTGGTAGCTGGCAACAGAGGAAAGAATAAATTAAGTTCTTTATCAAGCAGGAAAACAAAAAGGCAGAAATTGACTTTCTTTTAGTTTTACACTTTCATTCTTAAGACTACATTGGCCAACAAACAAACAATGCATTTTTATTTTTATCGAGTTTTTAAGAAACGTGACATTAGACTGCAGTAACACAGCAGTTCAAAACTCTCTGCAGAAGTTGAGGCACGAAACAGTTTTTCTTGATCCCAACAACTTAATAACACTTACCTACTACACTGCTGTTACTTGTATTCAGTGCAGGAACAGGCTTATTCTTCACTGTTTTAGGGAAAATCCCAGGTTTCCGTGGCGCTTCTTCTGGTGGATTATTCAAAAACTTTAAAAAAAAAAATTTAAATCCACAAACCATTACTAAAAATCATATTTTCTTAAAGAATCTCCATCCAAGTTAAATCCAGCAGTCCAACATTTATTCAAGAAAGATGTAGTCCCTCATGACTCCAGGGGTATACATTGTTCTTCCACTACTTTCAGTGGTGTGGTGGGTTTTGTGGGTTTTCTGTTGTTGTTGGGTTTTGCTTTTTAAGTGCAGAGCTTGCTTGATTTCACATTACTAGTGTGATATCTTTATGCATCTGTTACCATTATATTGAAACATAAATGTTTTTAAACCTTCAAATCACATTTAAATACAGAAAATTAGGTATGACCATGCTTGTCTGATGAAATTTAACAGCCATTGTACTGTTACACCGAGATCTCTATTTCCATAAAAGATGCCAAGAGCAGCCAACCAAATTATTCCAAAAAATACCCACTACGCTTCTACTAAGTCTCCAGGTTATTGACAGAATTACACTTTTAAAGAATTGTGGCATTCATTGGAGGTTTGGGGGCAGGAGACAGGAACATAACTCCTGCTAACTTAAGTTTTTAAATTATGATATTTTCGCAATTTCTCTAAGATTCAGTAGACGAACTAGTACAGACTACACCATCCATATCAAAGTGACAATCAGGAAAAATGTTAACAGACCAGAGGCACCATTACTCACCTCAATAGCTTTCTCTGCTTGCTCTTTAGTTTCAAATTCAACAAAAGCAAATCCCTTTGGATCGCCACTAGTTTTATACCGGGGTATACTGACGTAAACTACATTACCACACTTCCCAAACACCCGCTCAATCCAACTGTGATTGACATTTTTGGGAAGCAGCTCCTAAAAGAAAAAAAGAAGCAAAGAAATGTCATTTTCTCACTACTTCATTACCATTGTATCGGATGGTTTACTACATATTCTAATTAAAAACTCGTCATAATAAAATATATTTAAGTTTCATGTGACAATTTCGAGAAACGTCTTTTATTTCAGTAAGTATTATTGTCGAGAGGTCATAGAATTCAGGTAGTAAAAACAGTGATCTGAAAATGGATTTCTAATCATTCGTATACCTATAACAAATACATTATATATTCAATTTAGATGTTTATCTTCTTCCTGTGACAGATACCAAGACCTCACCTGCAGCTGTATCTTTGCAACATGAAATACCTTAGTAAATATAAGACCTTCAAGCAAACATAATTCTGCATTGTCTTAAAGTATCCACTGCACAGCACAAGGATTTTTTTTTTTTTTATTGTTGTAATCAAGGTATCACAGACAGAATTCTTGTAGGTCAGTAAAGAGTCACTACTCAAACTGATAAATTCCTGAAATGGTAGCTGACATTTCAAAGCTTTGCAGTTAGCACTTACGGCCTACTCCATCAGGTGCATCAGAAACTTTTAGCCAGCTTCTTGGATGATAAAACTGTCCGATTTCTATTTCTATAAACTCCTTCATATAGAAAGATATTTTAGCAGCTTGCAGACATCATGTCTCAGTTCCTAAACATTTCCCTTCACCAATCAAAGAGCAATCCTGTGATAGCAATTTCTAAATAGACCCAACTGAACACTTTAAAACCCTGCTCTCAAATTTGTGCCTAAACAACAATGGAGAGTCAGCAATACTTCATTTTTTTCATGTTAAGTTACTGCACTAAAAGGTTTTTTCTTGTAGGAAAACATTATTTATCACATTCAGGTAGAAAACTATTCTTGCATGAACTTTGCCTGCCTGAGAAAAATGTTTCATTATGATTTGGTATAAAGTTGAAAAGCCAGTTACTTGAAGCTTTAAAAATATTACGGGATGAGTACAAAATAATACTGTATGTCAAAGTATAGTTTATGTTAAAGCATATAAAAAAAAGTCACTAACCATAAAATTATTTCCGAGAAATTTAATGAAAACTTCCCCTAAATTAAATGAGATTGTAAAAAAAACGAAGTAATGAAGTTACTATTCCTTAAAGAAACACATCTTTAAGTCTCAATTTTTAGTTCAGAAATGAAGCTTGGACGTCCTGCACAAATTCAGAAAACATACTACTGTTGGAGACAATCCTTCACAGTGGAGGCTTTAACTGTAACCTTTGTATTAATCCAACATAAAAATCTTTATTTCACCTACTCCAGAATGAAACAGAACTTACCAACACCTTGACTACTTCTGCTCCCTGCCACTGCTACATACCAGTCATTTAAGACGGCTTAACATTTCTGTAATTGCAGTATAAAAAGCAGATACCTCATACGCTCGTCTTTAAAAAGGAAAAAAAACTCACCCTTTTTGGTAGCAGTAAGAGAACACAATGGGTTGCTAGATATTCTCTATATCAGATCTCTATGAATTCAGTAACCTACAAAACACACCAGTTCCCTATTTCGGCCTTACAGAAAAGCTTAAAATTAAAAACCATTTAGCTATGTATTTAAGCTACGTATGGACTATGTAGCTCATTAAATTTCAAATATCTTTTCCAAAAAACGATACAGGCAAAGTATTTGAGAAGTTCTAAGCAGTCCCTGTAATCACATTAGGGAAATACCATGATTGGCACCTTGTACTTTAAAAAACTCCTAATTTTTTCTGGGCTTTTGTTAAAGAACGTAATGATCAGAGTAATCCAGCTTCTCTTTATGTGGATGGGCTGCCATTTTGGCCATGATTATTATGTATCTTCATCACAGAAAGCTTGGTGCCTGCTTGAAATTACTAATTCAGCTGCTAACAGCTACAGGTATATACCTAAATTGACATTAGTCATGAAAAGCTTTCTTTAGAGACAAAGGGAATTCCACACTGGCTTCAAGTCTATTTAAAAAATTGCATGGGATTTTATATAAGTGACAGTTCAACCATCAGATCTCTTTCCATGCTACCACTTAAGTGGATAAACAATACGATAATAGCTGTTCCACTCTGACACATCTGAAACACCATGTTGAGATGCAGAGTTTTTCCAGCAGCACAAGCTGTTTTCATTTGAATTAATGAATCATTTCAGTATCAAGGTAGCCACAGGATAGTGTGCTACTAGGAGAATTTCCACCCACCCCACCCCTCCCAAAGCCCCCTAAACATAAGACTAGCTCATTTAGGTACATTCTGCCCTTAAAAGAATCATGTTTGTGTCACGGCACTTGCCTCTGATTTTGTAAACAGAAGGTACTTTATAAAGTCTTGCAAACTCAGTTTGATAAAACTAATAAAGTAGTTATTCTAAAGCTTTGACTACATTAACGTAATTTGTAAATATTTCTCGGTACCAGTTTTGCTCCGGAAAAGCCCAGTGAAAGCAGTAACAGCTAAATCAAAGTGCACCTTTTCTTACTAGCAGGTGAAGCAGCTCTTTGCTCAGCATTTAAAATGATTTAGGCTGGTACAAGAAATCAGTGTACCAAACTAATCCCTTTCTTGCCACGGTTGCTGCCAGCGCTCACCTGCCAATAAATAGCTTAATGTACTTCCTGTAGGTACACTGCAAAAGCAACAGTAGCCAGCCACCTGCCCAGTCCCTCCCTGTGTTAATAAAAATACTGATGCACAGATACATTTCTGATACAAAAATATTTACTGCATTAAACATGTACATTAACCCCACGCTATGGGCCTCGGCATTACAAGTTTAGTACATCTATAACGCATTTTCCTCCCTCACGCTATCCTTTTCTTTCGGACAAAAAAAAAAAAAAGGACAACCAAATTCTATTAGCTTTTATACTTCACATAAACGTTTCTTGTACTAAATCCATGATCTTCTCTAAGAAAACCTACCTACTAATTCTGGTAAAACTATGTAGCTGCTTTACATTGGTTTTGTTGCTCTTGATACAGTAAATAATACTATGCAATTAGATTGTCATAGACAACACACAGTAGGTTTTGCATTCTTAAAGAATTAACAGCAAGATTAAAAGAGAAATAAAGCACTCTGCCAAACAGACACAAGGCATATACAACACGTACAACCTTACCACATAGACTGTGCGACTATCCACATCCTTTGGTCGCTCACCCAGCGGTTGGCGTCTTCTGATTCTAGTTCCTTCTAAATCCAACTAAAAGTAACAAGAAATGAGCAAGCATTTTCCATAAGATTATGGCCTACTTCAGTACCACGATCATTATTACTCCAACATCAGCAAGTACAAAAGAGTGGAACATGAAATACCTCTACAACAGATGAACTTTTAACTGCTCGAGCTATCAATTTTCCATCGGTAGTCAATTTTTTCATTTTGTTGAAAGAAACAAGAAGTGATATGTCAACATCTAGGGATAAAAAAAAGGTGCAAATGATGAAATCAGGGTAATCTAGAAAGCAGTAGTTATGTATTCTAATCTGACATTAAGGCTCCGGTAGTATTTTTGTAAAACAATCTGCAAGTCATAAGTGCAGTATGTAACCATGCTGCCAAGGATTTACAGAAAATTTTTACCATCAAAATTAAAGTTTCAAGTAAACCTATTTATAATTTTCTTTTGTACTAACCTTTATCAAAGGAATTTCACTCTTTTACCTCCCCATTGATAACTATTGTCTTTGAAAAGAAAGGAAGAAAACTCCCTTTCTGAGTAGTTTTACAATACAAAAACAGTTTGCATTGAAAACATGCCACTCCTTCAAATACTCAATTATGTGTTTAACCCCCTCTTCCCCGCACAAAAGAGCCCCTGCTTCACTTCAGTTGCAATGAGTCACGCTGCTAAAACCTTCACAGAAAATGATGTAGTATTAGTCTCAATAAAAAAGTTAGAGACATCCAAGCTCTAGTATCTCTAGAAAATGTAGGGTAAATTTTATTCCTCTGAAGGCCCTTTTTCTAAAACTGGCTTGAAATTCAATATAATTGAGGACTACACCAAGCAGTTGGAGGGCTACACTTTTCACACAATGCAACTGGACCAATGATTTACACTTTAAATAAATATGGACTCCTTAAGAAAACAAAAATAAGTACACACTTCTGGAAACTGCTATTTTTTTGTTTTGGTGGAAAAGGACCACCTCTTTTTACAGACATACCACACTTCTAGTCCATCTGGCATAACACAGTTAATTGAACAATTATGCTGATAGACTGTATTTACCACACACGTACTGCTTTTTAAAGCAAAAGCACACTAGTCACTGCAGCTAATATGTAAATTAATTTCTTGAGGAACTGGCAAATAGTTTCAGAACCAAGCTCAAATTCCTACCCTGAAGTCAAATCAACCATGTCAAAAATTGTCTAAAGTAAAGAGACCCACAGCATCCCTACGCGCAAATACACAATTTCTCACATACCAAACTTGGGCAGTAAACATCAGAAAAAAGTATCTATATCTAACCCCAAATCCAAGCGACATTTTAATTTCTGCATATATCTACCCTACAAGTCACGTCCTGTACCTCCGAGGACAAAATGCCCCTTGTTTGTTTGCTTATTCTTAAAATGATACAAAGTTAAAAAAAGAAAATCAGGTTTCCCAAACAGTCATTTCTACCCTGGCAGATGCCTCTAACTTACGTCTGGTAGTAAGGGAAAGGAAAAGAGAAACACTAAATACGATTTCTAAAAACTAATACCAAGCTCTGCCTCCTGAGCTGCTAATCCTAATGCTGGTTTCCAAGCATGCAACTACTGTCTTCCCCAGGAGTAGACAAGCACCTCGAAATAACTTGTAACTGTCACCAGCAGTACAGTGAAGAAGAAAGTTAAACATATCTGTCTACTGAAATATACTGAATGTAAACTTACACCCATCTCTGGACTTTTCTATTTGTTCTCGGAGAAATCTATCTTTGTGGAGATTAACATCGCCAAACCAGAAATCCACTTGTTTCGCTATATCTGCCAGCACCTGTTTAACCCTTGACCTCTTCTTTTTCTCTCTCTCCTTTTTCTGTTCAGTGCTTTCTTCTTCCATGGCTTTGTCTCTTGCAGTCTCAGTCTCCATTCCTGTCATTCTGTCAACTGAAAGTTAAATATAACCTTTGAGAAAAATCAAAACATTCTTATTTCAAGGAGTAAACATTCTTGTTTTATCTTACATTAAAAACTTCACGCATCCCCTGTGAGACTATGTGCCATTCATTATTTGTAGCGTAGAAAAATACAAAGCATACAGAAGATGAGGAAAATTAGGTCACAATAACTGTGCGGGGAAGACTAAGCTGGAACTCGTGTCTCATGGCACCTAGTACTGCCCTTTAGCCACAGAGATTCACTGGAGGCAAGTTGGTACCAAACCGAAGGTTTTTCATTTAAAATTTGTCCTACTGTGTTAATTCAGAATGCCTCGTGAACAGTCTGCCCTCCCCATTAGATTACTAACAGCATCTTTTGCATTTCAGCAGCAGTCATGGGATTCACAGTTCCAATCGCTTCTGCGAGTTATCAGACAAGCAGGACTACTAAATATAAATATATGTACGAGAATTCTTTAAAGCACTTCCGCAGGTCACAAAGCATGTTTTAATAATACTTAACTTCCCTCTTACCAGAAAAGCAAGCTACTTGCTAAAGAGAGCCTACAAAAACTAAATCTAAAAAGCAGATTCCCTCCCAATAAACACACTTTCTTAGACTTAGACTAGAAAAAAGACAGAAATAATTTTTTCTCCGCTCCCTGTATCTCCCAGTACTAGAAAGAACATACAAAAAACCCAGAGCGCTATAAACTTCAGAAATTACTCCTTTATGTAGAAGCCAAAGCAGGAAAAAAAAAAGCTGGATTATATAGAAGACTTCTGAAAAGGCTGGCCAAAGGACAGTGCTCAGCAGGCATATATCATAAATCCAGTGGTTGCAAACAGGTTACACTGACACACACAGAGCAGCTGAAGAGCTCGCTGCAAAAATTTATGGTACAACCTCCAAATGAGAAGCATGTATTAAACCTTATAAATAAATACAATGTAAAGATATACTTAGACACCCAGCTGATATTCATGGCAGGTCTGGTAATAGTAAAGTTTGCTTTTAAAAATTGTTGTGTCAAAAATGCAAACCACTCACTCTGTCGATTGCCAAGGCCCTACCAAAGAGCAGGAACTCAAAACCAATCCTGCCTTTGAGTATGTTCTAACACATTCTTACTTGCAAGTCCACGGGGCAATCACCATGTGCTGCACTTAAACAGACATTTTGCCTTTCTTTGGTTAGGGCTCTTTCATCAGCTGTCACTGATTTTAATGGCAAAACGAGTTCTGACAGAACCTCAGAACGGGCCCCCTAGAAATTAGCGACTAACTAGAGGGATGTGACTTGAATGTACAGATTTACCTTGAAAAATATAAACCCTTTTTAATGCATCAATTCATCTTTTTTGTTCACATTTCAATTCGCTGTAGCTAGTCAGTCCTCCTTGAAAACTGCCAGTCACCAGAGTACTTCATTTTACATGAGCGAAACAAAGCCAAAAGCAGACAGCTTTTTGAAAATGAAATTAACACAAAAATTAAAGTAATTAATGTAGCAATCACCATATGAAAGACTTCTCAGCTCTCTGCCAAGGCAACATAGAAGGAAACGTGAGTACAGTCATCAGAAAGGAAGCCCACCTCTACAACAGGATGACAAAAATGGAAATGGTCTTCAAATTATTGTGCAAATCGGGCTTCCTTAGCCGGATATCAGTTTCTCCCCCTGCTGTGAGCTGACCACTCAAGATAGTGAAAGGTCAGCAATTACCTTGAAAAGATAAGCCAGGTAAAACTCCCAACAGAAGCACAAGTTCAAGCTCCATTCAAGCCCTTCAGCAAGATATTTATATTAATAATCAGCAGAACAATATACTACTTAGCTGAGGGCTATAGTGAGTTGCAGCATTAAAGGTAAAGCATCATTATGGGATGCTTCTGGTGGCTGAACAGTATTAAATGACCACGCTGACATATAATGAATATGGCTTACGTACGGCAAAGCTTTATTTTAAGAAGCCACCCAAGTGTTTCATGCATTTTGAATCACTCAGCCTTGGGACTTCATTCTCAGGAGAGAGGTTCTCATTCAAGCTTAAAGAAAAACAGCTTCAAGCTGTATTCTGAGCTTCCCGCCCACCCCCCTCACTTTGTGCTACTCGCTTTAGAAACGAAGCTTTGAGAAAATTACTTTGGAGGAGCTTCGAAAAACAGAGTCAGAGCAAATGTCAGCTATGAATATATAATTAGAATCTGTATACAACCTTACATTTAGTAGTAAAATACTCATACCTGAGGCAACACTAGATTAAAACTCAGGATTTAAGAAAATACTGTTTACAAGTAAGCATGTCAATAACTCATCGCACTCGCTATTTTTGTTGGTATTCTAGTCATTCGCAATTACTCTCGCAAACCTCAATTCATCAATGAAAGCTGCAATGCCAAGGTATAAGATAGTCTGTATTTGTGACTTGTCAGCTCTTACACTGCCAGCCTCATAACTGCAAGCACACATTCTGATAAACAATTAAAATCAAAAGAAAGCAAAAGCAGGGACAAAACTTCACTCTGTTAAAGCAAAACAGCTGCCATCTCTTAGCTTTCCTCAAATGAAATAACATCACAGTGCCTCTAGGTGCGAGAGTGAAACCAGGAAAAGGAGGGACAATTAAGCAGGGGGAAGGAAATCTAGGAAAGCAAAGATAATGTAAATCACAATAATACAGGTCCACACAAATCTATAGTAACTTATCTGTACTCTTTAAAAGGCAAACATTAAACATGTTGGTGCTAACCTGTACACAGCCAAGTTCCAAACCCAACTTCTATTGTTATAAAGATCTAGAAAAACATAATCAAATTTAACTGTAATCCAGGGTCTGGAAGAAACAGGGTTCCTGTGATAAAATATCCTTTATTCTTTTATATTAAGCTCTGACGCAAACGCTTCCTTGCTTCGGGCATTTTAAATAGCAAAATGGGGCAAGGATGGGCAGGGGGAGTGGAGAAAGAACCATTCAAAATACTTTTTATACTATGCAAATATTTCCATATAGTCAGTGGCAACATTTCCTCTCTTGGACATTTACTCCAAAATAAATACAAGTATTCAGCAAACCTGAAACTGCTTTCAAAGACGCATTCTGTAATCCACCTTGGGTATTCTTGCTCTAATATACACACAGGCAGAGCTGCAGCAGTTTAATTTCCTATCCTGCCTTGTAACTTCACTGTACGGAAAGCGACCTAAGAAAGGACAGCACAATTTTCTTAACCTAAAAACAGAGAACCTCCTGCTTTTTCCCCATTTTAAGCAATGAAACTAATACATCATTTTAAACCTACATTTAAGGCATTCAGGAAACATCATGAAACCAGTGTGCTCACAAACAGAAAAGGCTTTGCTTTCACATGACAGCGATGGGTATTAAGGCCGTTTCCAGACATAGGCAGATCCCACTGTGTCAGTCCTGCCATGGTTACCCTTTCCTCTGTCATCGCAAGAGGCGGAAAGTGGGTTTTTAATAAAATGCAGGCCCGCAGCACAAGACTATGATTAGATGGATTCAGCTAAATGAACCAACAGTTCACTGACACCAAGAGGGCAGCCCAGATCTCTCATCTTACTACACAGTCCTCCCTCAGAGTATCTCACCCTCTGGTAAGCCAGTTCAACTCTGTGACCTGAGAAGTAAGTTCCTATTTTCTGGTCCTTCCCTGCTGGATGAGTGGATTAAACCAAATATTAAGAAGCTAAACAAGCACCAGAGCTGATGAAGGGAAGCAGGAGGAATAAGCAGTTGGGAGCAGGACAGAGGTGAGCACAAAACCGAGACATTCTGCTGCCCTATTAGCAGCTGCACACAGACTGGCCCAGAAGCACTGCACAACTGCCAAAGAACCTCATCTTCTTTACCATTCAAACAAAGGCGAAACACACGATGTGAAAGAGATTCGTATAGCCCCGACTTAATCTTTGTCAGCATAGCAACTGGCTAAATCCCGGTTCCCGAGAAGGCTGACGGCCATACATCTGCCAGTTGCACGGGTACTGACTACTGCAGGTTTCAGCACTGCTGCTGTGCTTGCATGGACCTTGTATGCATAAAAACAGTAAAACAAGCCCAGAATCAGCCGCTCCCCATGTCCCCCCATCAACATGGAACCTTTTCCTCCAACGCGAGGTGTCAGGCCTTAACCACGCCTGAAGGCACCCCTGCCAGCACCGCGACCTGTGGCAAAGTCACCAGCCGGGCTCGACGGGCTGTGGCGGCAGAGCCTCAGGAAGACGCTGAGGGCCAGGGGCGGTTTTAAAGCCTCAAGAAGAAGTCACACACGTCGGAAGAAGTGGGCACCGGGAGGGAAGGATGCCCGGGAGCCGGGCACGGGGGTAGG
>NW_009232461.1:0-18983 GCF_000690835.1 Fulmarus glacialis
ATCTTTCCCGGCACCGAGGTCAGGCTGGCAAGAGCAAGCTTTCAATAACTCTTAAGAATACTCTAGTAATGCTCTCTTAAACAAAGACTGAATTTACCTATTTGCAACCTTGCCATAACTGTGTGCCAGCTCTTCTTTTCCCATGCTGTACCTTGGTAGGCTGAAGTCAGTACACAAGATCCTTTCTTAGCAGGATTTAAAGCTGATTGTGGAGAGGATACAGTGTGAGTTTTGATTACAATCAGCAGAACTCACAGAATATTATCTGTCTCAAATATTATGTGTATCTGGGGCACATTATCCTGCACCACATGCAGCCATTGTGCCGTATGGTGCCTAACACACCCTTCCCTGCTGGGGCCGCTAGACCATGCTTTTTCCCTTGTGTAATCTGTTCTACTCCACTGTTCATGGCACGCAGAAAACTACCACCAGATTTGGCATTCATACACACTCACATCTGCAGTCTCAGTGGAAATACCAAAAAATCCAGACATAAAATCCAAACTTCACAAAGTAGTAGAAAATACTTAGCAAGATGCAATTCTGCGTTGGCAGAAGAATGGAGTAGATGACCTGGTATCTTCTTTTTTCCCCCTTTTTGTTCCTACTTGTTATGGTTGTTATGTCTCTGCTTTTTGAAGGGAACTGAGTTACTTTCACACTATTAGAAGTGGACCGTCTAGAACAAGAGCGTCATATGAGCAGGCTAGTATACAGAAACTTGGGTTGAGTTTTACCATTGCAAGGGCTTAGTAAAGGACTACAATCTCCAGATCTGTCATCTTGGCCCTTTACAATCACAGTTAAAAATTATGTGATACCTTAAATTAATAGCAAGGAACTACACTGAATTTGAAGTTCCCTCCTATGGAAATAGTTTTTACATTTTCAAACTGTTAAACATGCAAATTTATAGCCCAGCTATAATACAAGATTGCACCAGTCAGTGGTCCCAGCTCAGCAGCGGAGTGTAGCACTGGCACGGGAAATGAAGGTGCTCAGCACCATCCTGGCTCACACCACAATGCAGCATTCCCAGTTGCCACTCTCAACTGCTCTACAAAAGTTCAGTCTCTCATATTTTGGGTCTGTATTTCTTCAAAACTTTAGCTGACTGAGCTTCAAGAGAAACACATTCTACAATTCTGGAGGACAGAAATACCAAGGTAATAAAGGGCTATCTCTCTAAAGCAGGTGATAAGTCAAACTATCAGCATTTTTTACACCTAAGTAGACATAAGACATTAAAAGCTTACATATGTTTAATTTACAGTAACAAGTAACCTATTGCTACTGGAAATTACTGCTCAGAAAGACCCCTTCCTCCCCACATGCACACACTTAACTGTCTTGAGTAAAACTGAAGATGTGGTTTCTCCACTGTGTATGCATATTTCTCTACTGAAGTTTATATATTCAGGACAGTTATTCATAGTTTCTGAATTCAGTTACTGGAGACAGAATGCAGTAATGAAATCTCATCTGAACTGGCTTGAAATCTTGGATGATTTCAAGGTCAGTAAGACAGAAGTGATAAATGAGTTGCAATGACTCAAAACCGATAAATTCTGAGGTCCAGATGGGTTTTATCCAAGGTTGTTAAAGATAGTAAGAAAGAAGAATGTAGACTGGTGGCAGTAATCCTGGAAAATTAGATTATTGTGAAGATGTTTTGGAAGCTACAGGAGAAATAAAACTGACATACAAAAATGTAGTAAGCAAAATAATACAAAGTTACTTAAAATGCATGTAAAATAAATGCAAGCAATTTGCACCTGGTATGAAAACACCTGCTAAAAACACAGTTGGATAATAAACCCCTCCAGGAGATTAGGCTTAGCTAAGGCTATTCAATGGCAGACTTCCCACTCTGAAAAGGAGACTCCCTCCTCACCCCCCTCACCCTCACCTCGACCTTCACCCCTCCACCACCATTTTCAGTCAAGATCATCAACAACTGCTTCAAGATTAGTCACTTAAACCCTCCCCTGAGGCTGAAAGCAAGCTGTCTAGCACCTTCCAGGATATCTCCAAGAAAATGCATTAATAAAAAGAAAGAGGAGGACCCTTGCACTGCTGTTTGAATTTCTCCCTCAAATGATACTGGATTTCTAGGAAAGAAACCAGGAAAGTTTTAGAGATTGTATGTATTCTATATATGTAACACATGGGAAAATCATAGGCAAAGCCATGTGTCTTTTTAGTGTCACCTACCATTTTTTTTTCTGTAGGTTTTATTAGATCTAATGGCAGTAAGATTCTGGTTTTTTTGAATGATTCTGATAGTCTTTGATTATTATTTTCTATAATTGTAGATAGTAAGAAAGAACCTAGCAAATTACAGAATGATTTCCTCATCATCTGTAGTAAGGAATGGCAAGCCCTGAAATCACACAAAGGAAACTAATGAGAAACCTTTAAGCACATGGGAGGGATGAAGTACGTCCTGGAAATCTTGGGAATCTGCGGGTTGAGTCTGTAGCTTGAGGGATGCTGAGGATTCTCAGGACTCAATGAGGAGAGCAGCAAGCTAGTAGAAACAAATGTGAGGGGTTGTTTTTTGGGGGGTATTGGTGTTTTGGTTTGGTTTGGTTTGGGTTTTGCCTTGCTTTTGCTGCTTTTCTAGGTTTTATTCTAGATTTATGTAAAATTCTGTGGCTGAGCCAGGTAGGTCTCCTGGGTCCGGTACCCTTCAAAAGACCTATCTTGCCCTGCAATGTGTTGCTTTCAGCATCTAGCTGTTGGTTTAGTGTGTTAATATGATAAGACACATATTATACTGATAGAAATACAGAAGAAATGGGCAGTATGGAATATGAATTTCACATTTAAGAGAAAATATTTATGGCAAAAGCTAGAGATAATAAGAGGAAATTTAGACTTCATCAGTAATTAGAAAAATCCTGGCAATATTGTACATATGAGAATGTGGGGACTGTCCTTTAAGGGGGAAAAAAATAGAGATGATATGCAGTGATGCGGTATTGTTCACTCAAACAAAAGAGATAGATATTAAATATCATCTGCTTACATAATTTTTCAGATGTTTCAGACAAGATGTACCTGAAAGTTTCAACATGGTTAGCCTTGGTAATTTCTGCTACACTGAAAGAGTGGGGAAAGGCCAGGTATGGGAAAAAAAATTAAGTCAATACTGCTAAAAGGTCATCAGAGCATACAATTTAGGCGATTACAGGTTTAACTTGAGAGTTAACTGAAAGTAAGCAATTTAACAGATGATACAGATTTCAAATAATGAAGACTTTCTCAGCGATATAATTAATAGTTAATATACTTATATTTTATATATGCTATATATAAAAATAATTCTAATTGATATATTTATGTGGAAAACTTACTTTGTAAAGCACTGTATTTTGCACAACTGGTGGATAAAAGTAACTGCATCTGTAATATTTCAGCATCTATGGCATATTGTGTAATACTGATCAAAAGATTTAACAAAATGTAGTATCTAGAAAGCATAGTATATGGATTAAAGTCGGTGTCCTGGTTTTGGCTAGGATAGAGTTAAATTTCTTCCTAGTGCTGTGTTTTGGATTTAGTATGAGAAGAATGTTGATAACACACTGATGTTTTCAGTTGTTGCTAAGTACCCTGCTAGTCAAGGACATTCAGCTCAAGGGAAAAAAAAAAAACCAACAACCAAAACCAGTGCACAGCCAAGACAGCTAGCCCAGCTGGCCAACGGGGTATTCCATACTATGTGACGTCGTGCTCAGTACATGAATGGTAGGCGTGTTCCAGGTAGTAGCGATCGCTATTTGGTTATTGGTCAGCGCGGGTGGTGAGCAATTGCAATGTGCATCACTCATTTTGTATATTCTATCATTATCATTATTATTTTCCCTTTTCTGTTCTATTAAACTGTCTTTATCTCAACCCACGAGTTTTTCTCATTCTCATCCTTCCGATTCTCTCCCCGTCCCACTGTGTGTGGGGGTGGGGGGGGAGAGGGGGAGTGAGTGAGCGGCTGTGTGGTATTTGGCTGCCTGCCAGGTTAAACCACGACAGTTGGCCAACTGAAGGATCTCAAAATTCAGTGTTAATGGGACTTTTTTTACTGAATATTGCTCTGAAGTTTATTTTTTCTAATGAAGCCCTGCAAAGGCCAGCACCTACTAAGGACTGGTTCCGATACCTTCACGGCTGATCAGGTAACAGCCTGGATTTCATGTGATCAGATGCTGCATAACATCTAGATACAAAGCATCTAGACTGTGCAGCAGGATGAGAATTGTACTTGGGAGAGCACAAAGCAGAAAGGCTGTGGGAGGTAATCATATCAATATAAAATTTCTCTGTGAGCCTACATACAAAATTCTAGTGAGAACAGGTTGATTATAGCACTGTTTAAACAGCCCAGCTGAGGTTCTTGAAGGCATATCTTACAATTTAAGCTGCCTAGCAAATGGAAAGCTGAGAGAGAGAGGAGTCCTGTTAGTATAGTACTGCCTAATTTCATTTTTAAAAGAGCATAAGATGTTGAATGAGACTAAAAGTTTGATTATACCTGTAATTAACTCAAAGAATGTGGGGTGGAAAATATTCCAGGATATAGAGTACAACTTCCCTTTTTTGAGGTGATATATAATATGCTTATTTAAACTGTCCATGAGTTAATGTTTATGTCCTTTGGACTGTTTACTTTATCCTCTGGATATTTTGTAGTTAACGTGTTTAGCTGCAGTTTTTTGATGTGCTTAGTTAGGAGAAAAGAAGATATTTTAAAAAGAAGGTATTATTGTAAAAAGACCAAAAAAAAAAAAAAAAGGGATTCAGGAATAGTTCTAATGTCTGAAATTAAATGCATTTTTTGAAAATGTATTAAATCTCAACATGATAAAAGAATACAACTACCAAAATAGTTTAGTATAGAGAAAGTGCGAGGAGAACAGGTAGAGAGCGAAAGATGCATCATAGAAA
Source organism: Fulmarus glacialis (assembly GCF_000690835.1). Classification (NCBI taxonomy): domain Eukaryota; kingdom Metazoa; phylum Chordata; class Aves; order Procellariiformes; family Procellariidae; genus Fulmarus; species Fulmarus glacialis. Next base: position 4,951 of record NW_009232461.1, read on the forward strand.
AAAAGAGGGTCTGAACATGGATAGATTTGTATTTCCTCAGAAGAAGTCTGATAAAGTTATTTCTTTGTCACATTTGGAATATGGCTCTGGATTCATCTAGCAGTTGACCAGCAGCATCTCTGTAGTCCTTAGGAAAGTCTTGCTGAGCTAAAGGGACCTTCCCTTCCCCAGTAAATGAAGTTTCCTTCCTGTAAAATATTCCAGGTCATTGTTAGGTGATTGATAGGTAAATTTAAAAAGTGATTGCCCTATCTTACTACAAAAAAGAGTTTCTCCTCCACTACAGAAGCAATCAAAGGTAAAAATCACCAAACTAACTTTACGTTTGTGTATAACAAATTCAGAACTATGTTAGCTCTATGAACTTCTACCAAGAGGATGAAAAGATTGCTCTGAATATGCTTGAATAGGGATGAAGACTGTCCTCCCTGAACTGTATAAAATAGAGACCACTGGTTATAAGGATACGCTATCAAAAAAGCGCTATTAAAATCATTAACTTTAAGACACAGAAAAAAATCCCAAAACCTAGTAGTTTAAATTATTTACTAAAGCAACAATAATAAAACTTTAATGAAAACTAGCTATCATTTATTTTTGCCTGTAGAATCATAGAATGGTTCAGGTTGGACAGGAGCTCAGAAGGTCTCTAGTTCAACGTACTACTCACAGCAGGGTCAGCTCTGACCAGCTTGCTCAAGACATCTCCCATCCGGGCTTGAAGCCTCAAGGGATGGAGCCTGCACAACCTCTCTGGACAACGTGCTCCACTGCTCAGCTGTTCTTATGGGAAAAATTTTGTCCTTATATCCATGTCAGGAATCAAAGCATCATTATGGTAATAATCTGCGTGCAAATAACCTCTGATCTGGAAAGCACTTACAGCGTGCTATTATAATTCTTACAATGAGTTTAATATACGCTGTCTCTGAATGCAGAAGACCAAAGCTGGTTATGCTATTTTTGACAGAAATGATCATGGTAGCAGACTTAGTGAAGTCTGAACCTATGGTTCACAGATGCAATGGCAGCAAAATCATTTTGATAAGAGCTGAAGTCCATGTAAGGGACCATAGAATCATAGAATCATTAAGATTGGAAAAGACCTCTAAGATCATCGAGTCCAACCATCAACTCAACACCACCATGCCCACTAAACCATGTCCCTAAGGGCCTCATCTACACGTCTTTTAAATACTTCCAGGAATGATAACTCAACCACTTCCCTGGGCAGCCTGCTCCAAAGCGCCATTGCATGAATCAACAGAACAAAGACAACCTCTGGTCTGCAGAGTTCCTGTGGCCTGTTACTACAAATGAGAAGAGGGAAGGATGCTTAAACTGAATATGGGCCTTCACGGGAAGCCAACAGTAGTAGGGAACTGTACCTTTTAAAAGGATATGGTGTGACTGGAGAATCGGTTTGTTCCTTTCCTTTTGTGGAGAAATCAAACCTTGAAGGAAGCAGCTGGCTATGGGCATCCTTCGTTCTGAGTGACTTCTGAGCAGCACGATTTATCAGAAGTAGCCCCTGCCCATCTCTCTTGTTCGTGCCTGTTGCGTCTTGTTCTGCTACTGCAAAGGCCTCTTTTTTTAAGAGGTCAATACTGACTTTTGTCTTTCCTTTTACAGTCAAAACTTTCAGTGCCACTGCCTGGATTAATCAAAGACATCTTCTACCCAGATACTACTATTCAGCTTGTTACTCATAAGCCTAAAAGAGTTTGAGTTGATTTGACTTACCTAAAAGATATTTCAGTTTATGTAATGATCATTTATTGAGAACTTTAACCAAATTTCCTCTTCAGTTTTATTTTTATTAGGATCTGAAATCCTGAGCTGCTCAGACTTTTTCAAATACTGAATTGGGACTCCATTAGAACATCTCTTACTGTCCCATATCTTTACCTCTTTCTGTGCATGATGAACAGTGTCCTAGCCATCACTGTGTTTTCAGGTGCCAGAGTTTCCTTACAAATCCTTACAAGACTGAGTTCAAACTCTATATGGAATTATGAACTCAAATTATTAAATTTATAATTCCAATTAGAAATAATTATTCCATATTGTCAGAAAAATATGGTATTACACAAGGGGAAAACTGAGGAAAAGATTGGATACATGTGTGTTCTGATACATGTGTGTTCATGATACGTTGTTAGATAAGCAAGATTTAACTATTTTGTAACAGCTGATAATTAAATTTGCAGTGGTTAGAAAAAAATTATTTTTAAAAAAATTTAATTTTTTACCTGGTTTATATTGCTATTTTGCCAATACCATAAAGAATGATGATATTAGAGCAAGGGGATGAGGAAGTTTGGATTTGAGTCGCATTACATCAGCAAATGAAAAAGGCTTTAAACTACTTTAATTTACAGTAGATTTAACAATTCACTTAACAAAAGAGGTAGACCCATGCAATCACGCTTGCCAATTTCTGCTCTCAGTTTTTCCAAGGTTAAATCTGGAGTGACTTGCATTGATGAACGTTTCTGTTTTCTAGACAAAGCAATATATCCATAGCTCATTCACACTGTCTTTTTCCAGCGAATATGAATTAATTTTCTGTTGACTTCTCTCAGCATGTTTTGTACTCGCATTTTCCTCTCCTTTCTCTGTATCTTGTTTGTATGGATACTGCTGGCAAGTCTAAAGGAAAGCAATGAAATTAAGTTGGGTTACCTGGGTTTGTGATAGTTTAACTGAAGCTCTGGGGTAGTTAAAAATTTTTGTCATTTTAATTTTGATGAGAGTATGTAGAAAGAAATGTAATATTCTTTGTGTGAATGATGATTTAATGGATTTAACATTTAATGGGAAATACACCCGATTTTAATACTGGAAAGTCCAAATTCTGACTGTTTTCTTCTTTATTTAAAACAAATAGTTGAAAGTAAGAGACAGCATTCTGCATGAAAACACTCTTCTACCAAAAAGTCTCATGCAGGTCAATATCACCAGTGCCATACCACTACCAACGGTACATCATTGTAATATCTTTTTCTGGAGATCAGTGTAAATTTGATTCAACCTAACTGTGTTTAAAACTGTGGGCTGTTTGGGGGGTGGGTGGGTGGGGGGGGTGTTAACATTAGCAATTTAGCTGCTTCTTGGTGAAGTAAAGCATAAACTCCCTGAAGTTTCAAATTACAGATTTTAGGTACATCACATTTAAGAGAATTCAGGAGGTTCTGATACTGTACTTTTAAAATGCCAGGAAAATCTGGAAATTAAATTAATGACATTTTCCAAAGGAACATGTTACATTGCAGTTACAAAAAGAAAGGAAATAAATTTATCCCCTTTTATTCATTTAATGAAAAGTTTGAAGAATAAACCTTAAATTAGTTTGAGATTCTTCCCAGAAGAATGAAAGTATATGAAGTGATATTTTACAAATTTTTTTGATATTTTCATGCATAGGAAGACAACGTTTATGGAAAGACAACTATAGATGCAATCCTGTGGATAGAAACCTTTTTAAAAAACATGGCTACATCACTGTTATCTTGAAAGCAAATTAACGGAAAAAAAAAGATGCGTTGTTTCTTCTTTATTTCTTGTTATCTTCAAATTTCTCTACTGAGATACTTTTCTAGATGACTGATACTATTTATGATGCATGGAGAGGATTAATCTGCTCTTGCTCAAGTGTGTGTTCCAAGTTAGACAGTAACAAGACGCAAGGGTGCAGGAGACATATTTTCCGATGAGAAGTATCTAAGATTAGAGCCACAAATTGGTTCCTCAGTACTGGAGAGAGCATAAAGGACTATTTTAAACTGGGCATCTAACTTTGAAGCAACATAGCTAAATTTACAATAGAAATTTGTATTGCATAGTATCCTTAAAGTATCTTCCATTACTGAAGCTCATTTATAGACTAAATTAACTTCTCAATAACAACTGTAAGCTCTCTTTCCTAATGTTATTTTCCTAATTCTGTTGTCAAAATGGGACAAAAGAATTTGATGCAGTTGAGAATATGTTGAAATAGCAAATACAGCAAGTGCGAAATGTTCTATCTTGAGAATAATTTGCTGCCTGTCAAGAGAGGTGGCTATAGAAAATAGTCAGGCATTATCTTACAGCCTTAACGTTGTTAAAAAAAAAAAAATCTGAATCTGACTTGGGGAATGATTGGTGAACATGAATCTTAAAATTTCTGAGATTAATGTATCTGAGATAAGATAAGATAAAATGCATACTTTAGCCCTCCAACTTTATTTAAAAACTCAGAACTCCGTTTCTGGGTTTCTTATTTTTCCATGCTCTGTCCTTCAGCTACAGATTATCACTTTTCCAAAGAAGTGAAGCTATAGTCTCTTTTTTGGTTCTAGTCTCCTCATTTAACCAGTCTTTGTCCTCGAAATTAAATCCGGGCCTGTTTCTCTAATTTGTTGTCTGGGAACTCAGGCTGTTAGTGCAAGGTCTGCAAGGATAAAATAAAAAACTTAGCTGCATGTTTTTCCCACCTCCTTTCTCTAACTATTTTTAGTCGGATTGCCATCCTGCCTGTCATGCAGGCCCATACTCTCACCATCATTTGCAATTTACATCATTTGCACTGCATATGATGTTCCATCTGTACGACTAAAAGTCTTGTTCTGGCTGTCATCTCACATGCCAGTGATGACCACTCTTTGTCTAGTGCTTTGAAATGCAATATATATATCCAGATTGCTAATACAATGATACATTTCTTCCATTGTTTCATTGATTCCACATCCTCTATTATATCAAATATAGGTTATGTGATCTTACTTTCTAAGACTCTTGCAGTCACCATGCTTTGGGATCAAGAGACTGACAGTTGTCCAGCCTGTGGAAAAAACCTTCATAGACAAGCATGCTTAAAAACTTTATATATTTCTGCATCTTTCTTGCTCTTTTTCCTTTCTGGAAAAATAAATCCTGAAGGTATCTGTAAAACATCCTTTTTTCCCCCTCATTCATATCTCTCTATATTTTTTAGTAAATAGCTATGCTACATGCATAATGAATCCACCTGTCAAGCTTACCAATATTTCTTCTGTGCAGTGTCTCCTAGATAATTCCTGCCTCTTTTATATCGTAACTTTTTGCTATCAAGAAACTTTAATTCATGTGTTTATCCCACGCTTGCAGAACACAGTCCTGATCCATTAATAAAGCCCCTAGATGTCACTGTAATAATATAAAAATCGGTAACAATTGTAAATAGTAGCAGAATTGTTTTATAATTAAGATGATCTTGAATGACACTCAACTCAAGTAACTTGATAAACAGATACCAATCAACAGATTAGGGAGAAAAAAAGATGTTTGTAAGTTGTTGAACTTCAAGAATACTACATAGAGTTTGTGTTCCTTCTGCCTTTGGCATTACCTGGCTAAAAAGCAGATTCTAGAAAACATTTCCACAACAGCATTCTTTCAATAAAGACAACTGAATTACAATGTAATAAAAAGGTATTTTATAACACAGTTTGTTAGACTATAACGACAAAGAGGATCTGCTGCGTGAGTAGGTGTCCATCCTGACCCCAACCACATTCTAAGTGGCCTGAAGTATCTTCATGGGTTCAAGTACAAATTTTGTTTGACTGTTAGTTAAAGACCACTTCTGTCTGGCAACAGACCTCTGTGAGTCCCTTGAGTAGCGATTTACGAGAAGTTTTACTACACTATGTTTACAAACAGGAATGGTATTACCAGCTGTTGAAGCATAGCCATCACTGGCGAGATCCAGTACTCAGCATGGAAGGATGAATGTTTTGAACAAAGAAACTATATTGAAATCTGCCTTCTTTCAAAACTGGACTGTGATGTGCAAAGATGACTTTTCAGTTTGAAAAGTTTGTAACAGGTTCACCCAAACCAGCATATTCTGCCCTTCTATTATTCTAGTCATTCCCATCTCTGGCTGGGTCTATGAATTTTCTCAGGCTGGGTAGATGGATATTGGATATTTTCTACTGTCACGTTCCCATACATTTTCCACTACTGAAAGTCTCTTTAAGGTCTGTGCCAATGAAAATCAGTGGAGAACGTGGCTTGGTTTTAGCTCCTGGTCTGAAAAGCTCTATCGTGGTAGTCTTACAAGTCTTTGCTCTTACTCTGTGCAAAGTACTTTCTAGGCTAAGGTAAGTATTATCACATTTTCTTTGTTCGGTTTTCTTAGCTCTAACTGGGAAGTTGATATCAAGTCCTTCTAAAAAATATTTACATTTTACATATATAAAACCATATTTGTATATTTGCACATATATAAAAACATAAATATGCTTTCTTCCAAAGCAAAGGAGAACATCTAAGAGAATAAAGCTGTTCATATTTTTGTGTGTGCATGTTGAAAAAAACATCTGAGACCCAAAAGCTCAGTTTCCTAGACTGTTAAAAAATACATATATCATAGATATGATGCTTGAATTAACAAACACGGGTTTTTGATTTTAAAATGTCAATTGCAAGTTAAAAACAGAGTATCTGGTCAAAGAGGTCTATGACTATTTCTCTCTGAATGCAAAACACATATGCAATCTGTGAAATGTTCTACCGTAGGCTGAAGGGGAAAGGGGTGTAACTAGCATTTCCTTTTCAGTCTGAAAATTTACAGGAATGCAACAGCACATCTGTATGGAATTAGCATGGCTTCTCTCCCTAATACATTGATATTCATGTGACTGCAAACCTAGAGTCTATAATCTTGAGTCCAGATTTGTTTTACCTAATAAAAACATCAGGACTGATTGTACCTTAGGGTCTAATATTTAAAAAGACTAAAATTGTATTTTTAAGAAAATAAAAATAAAAGCAGACAGCTTCATGATATTTTTAAGCCCTTGCATCTTAAGGTATCTGTTTAAGAGGCAGTGTGTAGCAGGCTATATACCAAACCACGTACCTATATTTGCAGGCACTACAGCTGGATTTGAGAGCATCAGTATACTCAGAAAAATCCTTCTTTTTGGAAAGCCACATTACAAATATTTCTGCTGACTGCCAGTTTTCTTATGGAATTTGCATTGGTGTATGACCTATTCTTTTTCCTTCCATTAGTCTATACGAAGGGCATGCTGTAGATAACATGCCATAATTACAGTATGCTAGCATAGTGCTGCTGAAATAAGTTAATGCAAAGTTTGAATTGTTCCTAGTATATGTAGTGCCATCACAGATTTTTGAAGCATTCCATAATGATAATATATATTTTACATCTATAATATTTTATATAACATCATATATTAGACTTTTAGAATAGAATATAAAATAGATATTTACCTCTCCATGTGTTTTTGAGCATGGAGCTTTTTAAAATCTCCTGAATAATGATCAGAGTTTTATATATGAAGATTATGCTGATTTGAACCTCACATAAATTTGGCACCCAGCTATTTCAATTTGCAGCTGAGTGAAAACTACCAGCTTTGCCTTTCATAGGTATGTGCCTATATAAAGGAACTGCCATGATAGTAATTTAGCAACTTAAGATTTCCATGTATCTTACAGCGTGCAACAAATCAAAGTCTACCTGTATTTATATTCCATAAACCTATTTTAATTTGGTTAAAATAAAGTTTAGTTCTAGCATGCAAAACCAATGATCTCATGTCCATCAGAGAGGATGAACACAAAACAAACCCAACAGAAAACTGTTGTTTATTAATTTCTTGTTAAGAATTATTTTTATTTAGATAATGCTTCTGCTTATCAGAGATTCTTGGGACTGCTGTCAAGATTGCTTTACTTTTGTGATTCCACAGATGTCGTAATATTTAATAAAAAGAGAGAACATAGGCTTTAAGCAGTGATACAGCCAGAGCAGCATTCAATACAAAATTGCACCATTTACACGAATGGCTGCAACTCTTAAATACTCTCCCAGTTCATCCTTGTTTTCTTTAGTTAAAACTTTATCTTCATGTGGGCATGCAGAAGCACTGAAATGTAGAACAGATCATGTTAAACATGACCTCTAGTTTTTCAGATTCCTGATTTGTTGTGCAACACTCACGTGCTTGTAGCAGCAACTCCTAGGACTTCACCCCTGGTTTAGACAATGAAAAGTGCCTCGGTGCACAAAGTAACTGCGGAGATGTTGTTAACATACTGCATAATAAATATTATGCATGCTTTTAGATAGATGAATAGCTAGAGGAATGTGTATTTGAACATGTCATCTCAGTGAGATTTAGGATACTTGAATCCTCTCTTTTTAAAGATGTTGCTAAAGAGAAGCTGAGTCAGAAAATAATGCTTAAAGGATCCTATAAAAGAACAACTATTTAAAATCATACAGCTATAAAATTATTAATGTATTTAAATAATTAAAACCATGTAGTCCAGGGTTCAATGCCAGATGAAACTTCTCTTGAATAACTGAGCCCTTTTATGTGCTCCACCTACAGATTCCCCAGGGTAGAGTTTCTAGAATGAAGACAAATCAAAATAATTATAACAATAGACGTCTTCCTGGAATCTGGGAAGTACTGCAGCAGCTATATGCTTTTTCTCATAGACAAAACAGAATATCCAAGAATCTCTGTTGTGTTTTATATTTTATTTAACTTGACTCATTTTAGAATAGATATGACATATATACAGATCTTATTTCCATTGCTAGTTCTTGCACATAAAATCTGGTTAACCTTTTCTGCATCTAGAAAAAAAAAGAGAGAGTGCTTAATTTTTGGTTTTTTTCTCCCTCAACACCTTCCCTCTGATGATAGATTTTGGAGCTTAAAGTAGGATTTCATTTGTGGTAGCTGAGATGTCTAAATTAGGAACATTTTACTTTTTTCTCACTTAAAGAAAAGAAAAATCAGTACAGAGTGGTCCATCCTACATCTCCCATGCTAAAAAAAAAAAAAAAAAAAAAAAATCCCCAAATAATATGAGGTTTTACAGGCAAAATAGTCAAATCAGCCCTGGAAGGATGTGCTAAAATATTCTGCCTTGTTTACATTTCTGTATGTATCATAAAGGTAAAGTAGCTGCCATCTTAAAGTTATGACTAATTTTCTCAAGAATCAGACATTCAAAACTAGGTCATCTTTTTGCAGCTGAAGCTTTGTGGCATTGAAAGATTTTTTGTTCAATTGCATGGAACAGTTCTCTTGTGACATGTTTCAGTACTGTGCTGGCTTTTTTGCTTTTTTCAAATTATTGTTTTATGTCCTAAGTATCGTCCTGTTTTTATTTTACAAGCCCCACCTAATGGTTTCTTTTCTTTTCAATATGCCTCAGTTAACGGATACTACTTTTTTTCATCGGCAGTGAAAGCATTACTTTGAAACCACTGCTAAAATAATTTTGAATTTTACAAATTATAAACCTGCAATTCTGTGGGATGATTGATCTTTATGTTGTATATGTAAAGGACTCTATGTTGAGGGACAACATCTGAGGTCCTAACTGTAGAGCAACTATAAGTGAATTAGTAAAAAATATGAATCAGAATTGCTTCTTAAATGGTTGTAATATCCTTTATATGCACTGAAATTTTACAGATGAGCACATCTGTAAGGAAGAGATCACAATTATTTATTTATTTCTTTTTTATTGAGAATAAATTTAGAGTTGGAATAAATTTGTTTTCTCTGGTTTTGCTTACTAGTTTTTATTTGTTGTTTACCAAATTATGGGCATATACCAAATCAATGCATATATTTAAAGAGAGGAAAAAGAAAGTTAGGCTAACTAATCTAATTTCCTGGCCTGAAATAATGCTGAAAAAGAAATAATTCAAGTTTCCATGTGAAAACAAGAACATCAAAAACAACCAAGAGAGACTTGTCAAAAACAACCAAGAGACACTTGTTAAAAGCAAGCAAGACTTGGGTAGATAACAGGATAAATGGCTAGAACAAAAAAAAAAAAAAAAAAGTTATCTACCTGATTTTAGTAATGCTTTTGAAACAGCCTCAACTGACATTCTTCTAAGCAAGCAAGAAATCACAGTCTAGATTAAATTACACAGTGAATATATAATTGGTTTAAAAAAACTTATTAGAGCAGTTATCAATAGCTTATTGCCAAGGAGGAAGCAAGTACTATATGTCAGTTTCAGACAGTCTTGGACCCATTACTTTTCAATATGTTTTTTTAAAGAGCAGATGATAGAAAATTTATTCCATTTGCAGATTAATGCCAACCTGGAGCACAACTACACTGGAGGACAGGATTAGAATTCAAAATGATCCGATAAATTAGATAAATGGCAAAAGGAAAAAGAAAAGGTAAAAAAAAAAATAGTACACAGCTCAATAAATTGAAATGCAGGCGTTTTTACTGTTTAGGTAGCACTCTTGTAGAAAAATAGAATACTATAAGCTACAGTGAGTAATAACATGAGTACTGTTTTGAAAAATACAAGCACCATGTAGTCAATAAACATTATTGATTTTAGGCTGTAAGATAAATGAATTACTCCCTCCAATCAGCTTGGGCACAGTCTCAGCTACAGAATTGTCCTGAGCTTTGAGCACTTCACTTGAAGAAGGAGGTCAGCCCCGCAGAACAAATCAAGGCAAGAAGAATGAGTGAAGATCTGGAAAGCCTGAAAAAAGACACAAGCTCTTCTAGTCAGAGGAGAACAAAAAAGTGCAGAATGATATTCTTCAAACATGAAGCATGTCAGAAGATGCTGGAAATAACATGTGAATTGGGGGGTGGTGTTTAAAATGCAGAAAGAAGGATTCCTATTGGATGTTTGGAAACCTTTTTAGTGGTAAATCAATGGCATCTGTAGCAGATCACCTGCAGCTGTGCAGAAGTCCTGTACTTGAGGCACAGGTTAAATGGTCAATTTGTAGGATACAGGTTGTAGTTGGGGTTTTTTTGCTTTACAGCAGAGAGGATTAATCAGATGACTTTCCAGGGTCTTTTCCAGAAATACTTTTTAAATGTTTCTGTGGTGAAGATACTGGAGATAGATACCAAATGAAGATTTGGCCCTGACTGAAAAGCTGAAGATAGGGAGCGTGCATCAGATCCAGTGGGGAGGAGGAAACAGCTGAAAAGGGTCAGAGAGCAAGCTTCTGTAGTTAGAGATATTTCTGTCAGCAGTTATCTCAAACAGGCTTATATAAGGCAAGGCCTGAAAGGAAGAGGCAGCAATAAGTAAGGTGCAAATTAAACCCATGGAATCAGTTTTTTATCTGGGTAGACATTACAGCTTGAATGTGTACTTCTGGCGAGAGAGAGGACATAGTAGAGGATGCTATGGAAGCTACAAAACTGAGCAACAGAAGGCTTACAAGATTTGTGGTGGTTTTTTTTTTTTTCATAGAGGAAGAGGAGGACTGGCTTAAGAGGACAAGTCCAAAAACTCAATTTTTACAATGTTTATTTTAACACAACAACTAAACATTCACAGGAAGATGTCAGAAAGACAGGATGACAAGTTAGACTGGTTGAAGGAAAACAGTTTATCAGAAGTGAATGGTGTTTACGAGTCATCAGCAAACAGATAGGAGTTCACTTAGATGCCTCAGTTCTTACAGAACCCGAGTTCCACTCTGGCCTGTTTTCCATAGGATTTAGTATGTGGGAGCCTAGGGTCCCACATGAGCCTGGGAATCAATAGGTGTTTCGTAATTTGCTTTATTAAAAGCAGAACAAAAAGAGGAAAGATCAAACTGCACTTTACATCCAAGAAGTCTAGTTTAATTGGATCCTGCTTTACCAAAGTGGTAGCCCACATTTTTACTTTGTTTCCAAACGCCAAAATAGTAGGAGTGCCTTTACTTAAAAATAACTCGCACCCTTGTTTGGGAAGGAAAAAAGTTAACTGTATGGGAAAAGTGTGGATTCAAAAATAATCTCCATTATGAGTTTTTCTGTGGGAATATTTTCTGTATGTAAGCGTACACTTACAAGTTTCCTGAACATTCACTATATGTAACATTTTGAACTATTTTTATCAGAATTGGTCAGACCTGAAGTCAAAGTTCAGTTAGAGCAAAGTAGACATCATTCACCCTTCTGCATCAGTCACAAAATGTCAATATATCGTGGCATCCTCCTAGAAAGAAGCTATTCTATTTTACAACAGATAGGGAACAGGATGGGAGGGAACCTCTGGGATCACCGAATTCAAATGCTTTTTAAGAGTTGGAAGACACAGCCCACAACATCTTTGCTAAAGAAATCTAATTTCGTCCCAAAAGTAGTTATAGTTTTAGGTTCTACTTTTTCTAATGCAGAATTGTATTCCTGTCTTATCTAAGAAACTCTTCTAATTGTAGCACTAATTTGAATTATCGTAACTTTATACTTTTTTTTTCTTTCTACTGTATTCCTTCACTATTTTTAAGAGAACTGCTGTTAGCTAAAGAACCCAACCCCTTTAGGAGTGATTTTCTTTCCTTGACCATACCAGTGGCCTTTATGTGCAGCTATTCCAGTTTTAACACATCTTCTTCTAACGTGAATGAGAATGTAATCATTATTTTAGACGATGTCTACAGCGTTTTGTACCCATAAAAAGTATTAATGCTTTCCTTTGTAACGAAGACAGCTTTGTTGTTAAGTACTTAATTTGTATGCATATTTACATGGACCATTTATATCACAATCACAAGAATTAAGACTCCTCGCTATTGAATGTTTTGTAGTTTTGTGTGCTAGTTCCTTTCAAAATCCTGGAAAGATGTTACCTAGTCCTCTTCTGGTTTGAGGGCAACAGGGTCTCAGAGTCTTAGAAATCACTTTACAAATCACTGGCAGCTGCTGACCATTTGCTTTTTTTCCTGTGCTCAATACCTACAGTTTCCAAGTAAAAAAAAAAACAATAAAAAGTATATATATCTTCGCTTTGAACCATTACTTTTTTCCCCCTAATTTCTAGCCCACCCCTGCTGTGTAACTGGTTCACTTTTTCTGTTGCTTGTTTCACGGATCTTTTTTTTCCCTAAGATTTTCTTTTGTTGTCCGTTTCAAGATGTAGCTGTGTTTAACTTCTGGGAATTACTTCTTTATTTCTAAGCTTACCTCAGATCAGTTCCTTCCTTTTTATTCTTTGTAGCCTGCCTGCTTATTCTTTGCATTTTTCTTGAGATAGTTATTCACCCAAACAGGCATGGAATCCTTCTCTCTCCCTGGCTTTGTTAGGCACATCTCATTCATGACATGTTTAACAGCTTCTGCTTTGAAGAAATTCCAAACCTCACCTATACTCATGAGGTTCCTGAGCTCTTCTACCCAGTTGTCTTCATTGAATAGCTCCTTTATTAAACACTTCCCTTAATTTCTCAATTAAATTTAATCTTACCTTTAAAGATTCAGATCTTCCCATGCAAAATTACTTTTGCTAACCTTCCAAATTCAAACAAAATTAGCTTCCGATCAGTCAGAATATAGATCTGTAAATGGAGCCTCTGTAGAGCCACTGGACCATCAAAGTAGGGCACTGAATCGAATAAGGGAATGGCTTCATGACTTCTTAGCTAGTGGGTTTTATTTCAGGGATAACAAAACATGACTCCTGCCTCTCATTCCAGAATTAGAAATGACAGATAATATGCACATGGAGCTGCTACATGGTTTTTGTTTTGTTTTAAAAGGCGAAGTTTCCTGTTTGCCACAGTATGCCATGGTATGTATGGTGAGGTGCTCAACCGTATAGCTGCAGTTCAAAGCGATACATCTTCTCAGATGACAAAACCAGGTTATGTCCTGTTGTTATCAGAACGACCCACAGGGAGCACTCGGGGACTGTCAGCGGGGACATGACTTCATTGCTTTTGTTTGCTTTTTACTGGCGGCTAACTATTCAGCACGTCTAGGTGAATGCATGGTTTTGGCCTTAAAAAGTAAGTACGAAATTAGCCAAGCTGCGTTTTTTTTGCATTGAGATTCTTATGCAGAGAGAAACAGCAAGAGCAAAACAAGTAAAACCTTAAGGTATGAACTCGCAAAAACTACTCTTGAAGGAAACTGCAAAGTAACACAGTTCAAAGTCTCTCAGCTCTTGGTGCCGTTTCAAGCGTTTTGAAGAAATTTGTCAACTTGCTGACAAAAGTACCGATACACGAGGCTGAACCGAC
>NW_009232462.1:0-19293 GCF_000690835.1 Fulmarus glacialis
TTTTTCAACTTTAATGATTCTATGATTCTATATCATTCCTCAAGAGTGTCTTCAGAATCTAGGTTTATAGAGGTTTCTATTCTCTATGTGTTTGTTGTTTTTTTCTTTATTTTCCTTTTCTTCTTCTTCTTCCAGGTCCAAATTTTCTATCTCTCTCTTTCCTTCTGCATCATAAACGTAAATCCAGAACATTGAAAGTTGTGAGAAAGAAGGTGGTGAAGTGTGGAACTTAACTCCCTTAACACTTCCTGATTGAGCGTGCATTATGATTTAATACAGATATTTGCTGATTCTGTAGAACAGAATAAGTTCTAATTAACTGAGGGGCTGCTAGCACATCCCATAATGCTCTGGGTATTCTGGCACTGGGGAATGATAGGAGATTGATCTCACCTTACCTTAGCTACCTAAAAGTTTAGTCAAAGATAGTAATCTATACTACTTCTATAGCTAATGGGAAGAGGTTGGTATCTTCAGAGACTGAAGTGTCTCATTTCTGTTGTACAGGTATTTTGAAATGGAATAAATTTCTCTTTAAGAGTTACCTATCCCTTCTTAACGCTGTAGACAAAGCCTGAATTATTGGGTTATATTAGACACAGCTTTTATATCAGAGAATAAATGAGATGACTCCAGAGAAGTTGGGATCTCTTTGTGCACATTAATCTTTTGATAGCACACCCAGTAAATGTGATACAAATTAAAACTTTCATAGCACACAAGCACCACATAAATATCATGGACATACAGCTCTCAGAAATATTATTTAATTCACAGCATCCTACTTTATTTATCTCTATATTACTTCCGGTCCAAGAAAAGAAAAAAAAAAAAAAAGCAAGATGAAGCATTACTTTAAAATAACTTAATATCATATTAATTTCAAATACTATGTTACCTTGAACAAAATATAGTCCAGAATCACAGCAGGGAATTCTAGTATACATGCTCAATTGTCTTGTATTATAAAATGCATGTCTGCTGATTACTGGGAAATAAATAAATAAATACTTTTTGTGTGTGTGTTTTTTGATCTCTCCACTATCTGGGTTTGATATCACTCTGCTTTTGATTTAAAGACCTAATGAAATCTCTTGAAAGCTGTGTAATATGATTCCATAGCTAAGATGGTCAGGAACTGTTGATTTAGAAATTCCCTACAGAAGTCAAAATGCACTGTCCATACAGGATGAGCAATATGACAAGCACTCTATATAAAATTGTTATAAAACTTTGTCTCTTTTCAGGAGTTAGGAAATATTATCTCGAAATGTCCCTAGCAGAGACTTTAGAAAGTATTTCCTGTATTAATGTCAGTATCATTACCTCTATAATATTGAATTAGGTACTATAGACTTTTGTGGCTTTAGGTATTTACATCTTTTCTTCTAAGAAGAGTGTGGCAAAAGGGGCCATTTAAAGATTGTTGGGGTTTGATGAGGCTTTCTGGACGGTTAAGAGCACACCAAATAGTTTTCATGCCATCATAGCAGTTGCTCTACATTTTACTGATTAGGGATTGTGAAAAACATAATGATAGAGTCTTTGGAACTGCCGCGGTTTGGTACTAGTTGTCAAAGATAGGTATTTAAAATCTTTATTTTGAAGTACTGGCTTTTACACATTGGACTTTGGAGGAACATGATCTTGTTATTCCTTCTAGCTTACACTTATTTGTCTTTCCTTTATACTCACCAATATCCAGTGAGCCATTCTTTGCAGCCATTTCTTTTGCTGTGCTGAACACTGATTTGGCAATTTCATGTGTATGGATAGATATTCAGAAGAAGTCAACTGAAATCAATGGGGCACAGAGAATCACCAATTTTTCAGTCTAGAGCCTTAGTTTGTGTGCTCTTTCTAGTTAAACACTAATGAGTGCAAATTCACTCTGTGGAGGTGACCACATGTATCCTGATAGACAAGTTTAAATCAATATGGTTCCAGGCAGTCATAGCAGAAGTTGCAGCTTGAAGGTGTAAGCAATTAGATTGTAAGCATGATCCTTTCATTGTGTATCTTGAAGATAACCACAATGGTCTTAGTACTATTTAAAAATAAAATAAAACAATGAAAGAGAGAAAGAGAGAGTATACTCAATGTGTCAACACTTTCCGCAGATTTTACATTTTAAAAAGGCACTTTGGGGTGTTTTCTGGGGAAAAAGATAACATCATACGTCTTGATTTTTGTTGCATCATTCTGTTTTTAAAATATTCTCTAGCCTTATTTCTCCTGAAACTTTTCCTCCCGTAACAAATCATAGAATCATAGAATCATTAAAGTTGGAAAAGACCTCTAAGATCATCGAGTCCAACCATCAACCCAACACCACCGTGCCCACTAAACCATGTCCCTAAGCGCCTCATCTACATGTCTTTTAAATACTTCCAGGGATGGTGACTCAACCACTTCCCTGGGTGGCCTGTTCCAAGGCCTGACCACTCTTTCAGGAAAGAAATTTTTCCTAATGTCCAGTCTAAACCTCCCTTGGCGCAACTTGAGGCCATTTCCTCTCGTCCTATCGCTTGTTACTTGGGAGAAGAGACCAACCCCCACCTCGCTACAACCTCCTTTCAGGTACTTGTAGATCGCAATAAGGTCTCCCCTGAGCCTCCTCTTCTCCAGGCTAAACAGCCCCAGTTCCCTCAGCCGCTTCTCATAAGGCTTGCTCTCCAGACCCTTCACCAGCTTCGTTGCCTTTCTCTGGACACGCTCCAGCACCTCAATGTCCTTCTTGTAGTGAGGGGCCCAAAGTTGAACACAGTATTTGAGGTGCGGCCTCACCAGTGCCGAGCACATGGGCACGATCACTTCCCTAGTCCTGCTGGCCACACTATTTCTGATACAGGCCAGGATGTCGTTGGTCTTCTTGGCCACCTGGGCAAATCATTGCTTCTGTACAAAACAAGAGCAAAAGTTATCACCTGTCCTCTATACTGCAATATCACATTCCTTTTAAGCTACTGAATGTCATATCAGATTAATGGGTTGTACTAAAAATGTATGACAAACAAACTCTTAATATATCATGAAATTAATTTGTAAAAATGAAACAGAAAATTACTTCTTCAATGAGGTTGTCAACTTTTATTATCAATTTTTGGTTTTAATAATGTGAGATAAAATTTGGCAATTCAACAGCACATATTGAAATATGCCTTTTCTCTTTCAGAAACATATTATGATATGACTGGGGGAATTGTCATTAGGATGATAAAATTATCATATTAGTAATACAGGAATATATTAAAAGTGATCACCAATTTCCCCACCTTCCTGGGTGGGAGGCTAAAATAAGACTTACTATAACATCATTCATTGAGAGTTGATTTGGTGGGGTTTTTTTAGTTGGTTGTTTGTTTTCTCCACAGAATACTGCTTTTCAGTGATTTTTATTTTGGGGAAGAATTTGCTTTTTCAGTGAAAAGCTGTCCCATCCCTAGACCATTTTTGTATACATACAGCTCTTGCTGTTTTCAGATTTCCTAAGATAGCATAAATTCCTGTGAGGTCTCTCCAGTAGAAACATCCAAAGAAATTCCAACAAGCTGTCAATGAAACACTATCAATGTGATTCCTCCCATTTCATTTCTAGTATGATTAAAACATTTTTCCTTTCTGATGGATTATGGATTCCCTTTAGTTATTCACAATTCCATCACCTCTAGGCTGAGCAACACCAATGCAGCATAGTGCTATGAAGAGCTCAGCTGTTACAGAATATTGCAGTGTGCCACCTAGGAAACAGTGGCTATGCATTAAATCTGTTACCTGTTCAATATATTGCTCTATTCACGGACCATCATATTAAATTCAAGGTCTCTAACATCATCTTCAAGGCCATCCACAGCTGAGTCCAAATTTGTCTAAGACAGCAAACAAAATGTTTGGGTGTTGGTGGTGTCTTCAGCCTTCTGAAATAACGGGGGTTTTTTGCTTATTTTTAAAAAAAAAAAGTTATGCTGGTATGAGCAGGAGATAAATATTTTTCTGGAGTTCGTACAAATATTTGGGATGAGCTTTCACAGCAAATCAGGAGAAATGGACCAAAGCTCAGTGGAAAGAAAAAATTCTAGTTACAAAAATAGAATTTCAAGCTTATTTTTGTTTTAATATAGGAGAAACCAAAATCAATTTGATTTACTTCTGTAAGTCCTGCATTTCAGTTGCTCATAATGACAGGAAGCATAAAATTGTAAAGAGAATATTGTAGAGTTTATTCTCATTTCAGGTTAAGATGATCTATATTCCATACAAACTGAATTAATAATGGCACAAGAGTTTAACGTGTATTTGCCTCAGGTGTGGAAAGCGAAGGAGGTGGCTGATAGATGTTAACACTTTTTGAAGGTTGTATGAGTGATGAGAATGATAATATGATAGCTGACTGGGTGGAATGCGAAGAGTAAGTATATTACTATGCAATCATCTGCAATATCTGTACAGAATACAAAGATGGAAGACAATATGGGTGAAAATGTCATGTTATGACAGAATTTGTGATTGCACACTAAAGGTCTCATATATCGCTCAGTGTATTTTTTCTTTTTCTTTCCAGCCAGAATTTCACGCACGTGAACTTCTATAAGACAGGTAACTGGTGTATTTGCAATTTACAATTATCTTTTAATAGAGTTCTATGTTTCCCTACTTTTCAGTCAGTGTCATATGGTATGGATTAAAATACCAACAGGCAGATTCACATCAGGTTGAAATCATCAAACTTAAATAGCAGCTATCAACAGTTTGCTGTCAAGAAACTAGGAAGATGCTTGATGTGGGTGGCCCTGCAGAGATCTGTCTTATGTCCTGTGTAATTTACTGGTTTCATTAACAACTTAGATGACTTATCAGCCTTGACACCCAACAGTAAGTGCTGCAAACCCCTTGGAGGACAAGTTGTGAATTTAAATTGATCCTGATAAATCAATGAAATGGTCAGAAGTCTTTAAGATTAGATTCGACACAGCAAAGTAGAAAAACTACACACATAAAAAAAAAAAAATCAAAATATACAGTGACAATAGCAACCAGGCTGGGAAATATACAAATCTGGGATATGGAGGGCTGGAAGTGTGTCCAAATAAGCAAATACTGTTGTTGAAAAGACAAATGGTATTTTCTGACATGCTAGGAAGTGTGTTGCAAGCATAAAATGAGGTGAGGGATAATTATTCCTCTCTAAATAGTGTAGCTACAGAACTGTTTCCAGTTTCAGATGCTGTTAGAAAGCTGGGGAAAAACTGGAATCAGGCAGAGGAGAGTAAAACTTCAACAGAGCCACACAGGACTAGTGAAGAAAGAATGGAAAATCTGGAGGACTGGGTTTGTTTTATTTTAAAAATAGAAGACACTATGCCTGGAGAGGAAAGAGAAGTAGGTCCTGGAGAGTTTATAACAGTCTCCCAAGGTGAAAATATTTCTTGTAAGAAGGATAGTGTTTTCTGTGTCTTCAGTGTTCTTCTATGTCTTCAACCAGAATGAGAAGTTATAAGTTTTCTTTTCAGAAATGATGGTTTATTTTAAGCATTAGAAAAATTTTAAACTTATTAGAGGTGTGTTACTTGATGTTCTCTGGGAGTAAGGAATTGGCCCAGATGATCTCTCTTTATTCCTGTGTTTCTAGGGGTGTTTCAGATTTGTATATTTTGCAGTATGTCTATTTAACATTAAAACAAAATGTAATATAGTGAAAATATACACATCTTCTTCTATTTACATATAAGGTCAGAAGGGTTAGTTATGTTTATGCACATATTCTCAGCAATTCTTAAGCAAGCTGCTAGAATGGATAGAATTTCAAAACTTTTCTAATAATTCTTATAAAACCCACCACAGTATGGAGTTTTTTCACACTTTTCATGAGGTTTTACTCCAAATGTATTTTCAGGGGAAAACAGAAAAGGAATACATTTAAAAATGTCAAAGTAAGTTGAGATAATCTCTTTTTATGCCTATTGTTGCAGATTTTAGAACTTTCTAGTAGTTACTTTCATCTTGACAATTCATGAAACGGCAGTAAAAAATCTCAAAATAAGGATTGTTAAAAAAATTTCTCTGTAAAAATTCCATGCCAAAAAGGAAAGGTTTTAAAAATCACAAAGCAGGAAAGATCATGAAAGTTTTTCTTCCATTACAGATTAAGCAACTCAAACACAAAACAATTCAAAATTGGCATCCATACTAAAAAAAAAAAGCAAAACTCAGTTAAAAAAAAAAAAAAGAAAAAAAAGGAAAGATTAGAAGCAGAAATAAGATATCTAGTTCTGCCCAAGACTCTGCGATTAAATCAAAAAACAACAACCAAACAAAAACTGTGGAAATGGAAGGCAGGAGCACTGAAAAGAACCTGTTGCAGGACTTCAGGACTTGCATGGACTATTCTCTATTTTGTATCACTCCATGGACCTGGGATTTAAATCAGGGACACAGCCTAAAGGAAACAATTCCTGTGCCCAAGCCTCTTCCCAGGGATCTTG
The DNA here is from genome assembly GCF_000690835.1 of Fulmarus glacialis. Lineage (NCBI taxonomy): Eukaryota > Metazoa > Chordata > Aves > Procellariiformes > Procellariidae > Fulmarus > Fulmarus glacialis. Next base: position 6,483 of record NW_009232462.1, read on the forward strand.
GGATGGCAAGGAGCATTTCATTGTGCTAAAATTGGAAGAGAACAGGTACATTTATGACATCTCAAAGGACCAATGTATGATTCCTGATTAATTTCTGCTTAAGGGGTAAGACATCTGCACCTGTCCATATCTGATATAGACTTCTGCATATCTCAGCTCCAGGCTCCCTTTCCCTTAGGGTGCAGTGTCTGATCTTGCTGGTCCCTGGCACATGTGCTCTAAGCAAGGATAATTCTGAAGTTAAAGCTCAGATTGCTCAGATCTGTTTCCCAGCCTCTCTGGGAAAGCTGCTACAGTGCTTAACAACTCTCACTGTGATTTTTTTTTTTATTTGTATCTAATAGAATTTCCCTTGCTACAACATATTGACCCTCCTTCTTTTGTTGTGTGACCATGGGACCTTCCTTGAGGAACTTGCCTCCAAGATCTTACAGTCATGCTTGATCAATTTAAGAGCTCTTAGTTCTTTTGGGTTAGCTGTGTGCCCTAAAGCCAAAGTAAAAAGCTTACTTATCTCCCTTATCAACCCACCATCCTTTTTTTTCCATTTTAACAGAGAAGCATAGCTGTACCCAGGAGCTGACTAAGCCTATGGTGAGTCAGAGGCCTTAGGAGTGATGGCCCGATATTGCATTTTTGGATTTGTGTAGGATCTGATGCCATTTTTTCCCAGCTAAATCACAGTAAGTAGCGCTTTCCCTGAGGGAAGAACAGGGTTTGGAAGCTGAAATGGGAGCAGGAGAATGAATGATGGGTGAATGGAAAAACGTAGTCCTCCCTCAGGCTTATATGCTAGGTAAATTTACTTGAATGGGCTTGCCAAAACCCAGTTTACTTCACATACCCTGGTTCTTGATTCTTTACAAGCTAATTTTCACTATGAATTCTTCTTTTTCTCTGCCAACTATATTTATAAAACATCTTGTTCTCAGTCTCAGCAGTACTCACATACCACTTCACAAGTTGTCAAAAGCTTAGTCAAGCACTAAGAAAACCCAAACTCACATAATTAAGTTAAATTCAGAACAAATGTTGTCAGCCTGTGTTTAGACTGAAGTTTGCTACCTCCTTCAGATAGCGAGGGCCTGAAAGCTTACTCTTTTCTCAGTTATACTAGCTGGTCTAAAAATAAATTGTATATATTTTTCCTTGTAAACCTTGCTTCAACAAAGAAAACAAAGTCATTGCAGAGCTTGAAATTATCCAAGGTGACAAAAAGCTGAAAATTGTCAGTAATGTCTTTTTGATATCCAAAAGTAGCAAAAATGAAATCTGGATAAAAGATCAGAAGGCTGCTCTCCCACTCTGATGATTTCTCCATCATCCAGTCTTCTAGCCAAGGCTTCATTTGAGTAGTGCTTGTTGATAAAGCTAATAATTTACAGTGGTTTTGTTATGTGTCTGGATTTCTCTGTTTGAATGCAGGAGACTCAATCAAAATGTGTCAGACCCTAGGCCAGGGCGGAAAAAAACCCCATCCAACTATTTTTCTAAACTTTTTCCTAAAAATCCTTCAGTATTAATAGAACTGGGTTTCTGGCCCATATTCATCTACTATTCACTACGTTCCAATGATGGGAGTCAAATTTCCAGTTTATGACATAGAGTGGGGTCTGTTTCATGTGAGCACAGGATGCAAGCTCCACTACTTGTGTTTCATTGGTGGCTGGAACCTAAAGGCACCAGAAAGTGAGGAAGAACGTTATGCTTTTTCAATTGAAGAAGCATGGACAAATTCCTGTGCAAAGGAGCTGCCTTGATACCTGGAATAAATTGTCATTACTTAGAGCACTGTTAGAAGCTAGTTTTCTTTCAGTGGTGCAGAAGTGCCTGCTCTGACCCTGGCTTTTTTTCACTAGCCTTGCTTACCCACGGTGGAAATGATAGGGTAAATGATTCCCCTGAAAAATAACGTCTTTGGTTCTGGATTGTTTTTTTTCAGCCAGGTCTAATTCACCCTGCAAGTGCAGAAACATTTGCGTTGCACACTGGAAGAGAAGGCAAGACACAGAGAGGTCCTGGGGAGCATCAGCTGCTAGGGGACTGCTGCGGAAGAGTGCTTAAACTAGCTGACTATCTGTTGTTTGAAATTAAAGGAGCTCTTCTAGTTTGTTACCTCTCTCAATCTTTCAATAAGACTTTTTTTTTCTTTTAAAAATTAAAGATGTGAATGAAAATATCAACGTACTGCATAAAAATGGCTTAATTATTGATTGATAAGTAAAAATAGATTTAGGACCATAACTCTTTTCAGTTATACTCTTACTGGAAAGACTGTATCTTTTTTAAATTTAGAAAACTTTTCCCTTTTGAGCAGAAGAGCAGAAACTACCTTGGCCATTGTAGTTTCACAGCACATTATCAATAGATTAACTGCATTGTCTGAATATTGTATCCAAAACTATAGTAGAACACTCCAAAAATGTTTGGAAATGAACTTGTGGAAGCTGTGGTCGCCTGAACTTTCTGGCCTGCCTTATGAGGACCTGAACAGCTCTCAGGAAGTCTACTCTGAATTCACCAACACTCTTTGCCAACGAGGGCAGTAAAATTTAATTGTACAGGATAGCAAACTGCATATGATGACACCTCTCAGGTTTTAAACAGACTCTCTGCAGCAGATGCTATGTCTTCTAGCATTTCTGTTTCTCCATCATGACAGCATTAGTCACCCAGATAGAGAATATTGTTCAGTTAACAACAGAAGAGTCTTATAAAGTGTCCCATTACTCTGTAGATATTTAATTGGCATAGCAGAGATTATGATGAATTCATCTACAGCCCATGTTTTTCAGTGTTTTTCCACAAAAATTTATTATTACTTAATACTATTTAAATTATAGTATTGCCATTATTTGTTATAAATTGTTCCTGTGACCCATCTCACTGCTTTATGGAACGATTTGTACCTTTGGTTCTGCAGTACTTCCATTTTATATCCAGCCCATTAAAAAAAAAAAAAAAAAAGAAATCCATAAAACCCTGCAACCTTAGGAAGTAGAAATTAAAATAAAAACTAAATACAAGAGAACAAAAACTACAAACAAGCTCCCGGCTTTTTTTTTATATTGCCTTCCATTAGTTTGTAAGAAAACAGCAGTTTTATGGCTAAATGCATTAAGACTACCTTTTTTTCCTTTGTCATCATTTATTGCTCATCACCACAGCACCAGTTGCTACACTATTAACATTTTTGAACACTAGAGCCTCAGCTTGCAATGGGACACTTCCCGTTGCCGCAGGAATATACACCAGGACAAACAGTCATTTAATTCAACTGCAAAATGGATGAATTAGCAAATCACTGGTGGCTTATCAACCTCCCTTCTGTCTTGGCAACTAAACCACAGAGGGTGTATTTAACAACAACAACAACAACAACAAAAAATTCAAACCCTCACAACTGAATATAAAAGCAGAGGTAGTTTTAATGTTTTCTCATGATCTGTGGAATTATTTGTAACAAGTACTATAAGAAATACCCATAAACTGTTCTTAAAAAAAAACATGCCTCCTACAATGTTACTTTACTGGCACTCTGACTAGGTATAACATTTCACTGTAAAGCTCCTGGGAATGCTAAGAAATTTCACTTTATTAATATGGGGCATATAAGGCTTTCACTATGTGGCATTTCTTGGCTCTCCAGGGATGAGGAAGGATCAAGGTAATCCCCATCTGTAAATCAAAGGTATTAATAATTTATTACATTTTATGTTACGTTATATTAAGACCAGCATTATTTACATATTTTAATGATGTATCATGAAATCTGTACTGATGATATTCTGTCACGTTATAAATCCACCAGAACCCTAGACAGAAAACATGCAACATATAGGTATGAAGTCTGAGTAAGGGGCACAGGCAGCCATTTCATTAACTACAGCTTGGGATGATGGAGTTGCATTCACATTCAGAGATTTCTTGATGTTGCCTTAACTAATATGTCACTTTGAACCACAGAAAGGTTGACCAGAAAAGAGGGTTTTGTACTCTCATCTATCTAAAAAGTTATCATCTGCTTAGACTGTAAAATGTTCAGACCAAGACACTCTCTTTGTTTTGTCCAGTTCCTATATTCTGGTGAAAATTAATTTTTATTTTTGGTTCTTCTGCCCCAAATTAGATCTCCAAACTAGATCATTATCCAGACTGACAGCTACGAATTAGCCTAATTAAAACACAGTTCCTGGTGAACATTTGAGTTCACAACTTGCCAGAAGCTGAACTCAGCAATCACATCTGGGATCGCAAGATGTCCCTCTGTGCTGGAGTGGGCTAACCAAGCTGGGCACCATGAACATATTTGTCTTTGATGCTCTCTTGAGGGGCTTTCCTGCAGAAATTACTGATCATTCTTTGTCCACTCTGGAGCAATGGGGTATTAATGGATGCTTCACAAGGACAAATAGTCCTTGAGGCATCTGTCCCATGCCATCATCAGCATAATGTGCCTCGGGGGGAGAGAAAGGTGGCAATCTGAGATACCAAAGTGTCATCAATAGAACTACTTGACTGGAAGGTTACCATGGAACTAGACTTTCCTCAAGTCTATTTGCCAGTGGAAATAATGTAGATACACATTTTTATATACTTTTTTTTTTTTTTTTTCTGAATTACAAAGTTTTCAGCAATATCTTTGAAAGAAACTGGTGTGCTTCATCTTATCTGGTCAACCTAGAATATTCTGAACGAATATTTACCTGCGAAAAATTGCAGCTAGCACTAGGTTATATTGTTAGTCTCAATAGATGTAGATCTCACTCCAGTTTGATTTACAGCACATTAAATAGGGAGCAGCTTCTCTAAAATAAGTAAAGACTTTGACCCATATCAAACCTAGCAATCAAGTCCTGGAGTAAACGCCATCAAGTTCTTGTAATGTTTGATTGATATAGAACACGTGCATCACAACTTATCATTTTTATTCCATGTTTTAGAAGGACAGGCAGTGAAATTGCTGTTTCATTTGCATCATGCCTCCTCCATAAAGCCATAATTCAAAAGACTTTTTACATCTCCTTTTCTACATATTTTGTTATTTCTATTTCACCTCTTGGTTAAAGTTTTCAGTACCTTCCATATATTGTGCCAGCACACATGTGAAATCATTGCTGACATTTGACTTGAATGACATCTTATATTCCTATATCCTTGCATACTAATGGTGTTGTGGTGTAACTGGTATCCTTAAGCTTTGCTTTTTTTTTTTTTTAAACAAACAAACAAAAAAACCAACCCCTGCATTACTCATCAGACAGTATTTCAGTGCCAAAAAAGTGCAGATACTGATTTGAACATATTCCAAAGAACACTGTTTAGCAGAAACCTTCCTTGAAACGTAAGCAGCAGTATGAAACAATACATCTACAATATTCCATAACAAGTGAAAGCATCCAGATCCAAGTGGAAAGATGTCATAATTTTCTGACTTGATTTTTAAATTACTTTGATGGTTGTCAAATTTTTTGATTTAATGCTTTGTTTAAGAAGAGGTCCTGAAAATGAAAACATGCTTTGATTATTTCTTGCAATTTAAGTTACTAAATAAACATATTTAATCCAATAAATACAAATTCTAAATAAAATATTTACATTGCTTTCATTAAATAAGGTGGATTCTCAGACTTCCTTCATTTCTCTCATCTGCTTTTTTTATTCTTGTAGAGTGATATAAAGAAAACTGCAATAAATATAATATTCTCCTTTTTAAATCCTTCTTGCCTGCTCTGATTTAAAGCATTCCATGACTTCATCGGCTACAACTGTTATATGCAGTACGTGACCGCTTGAATACAGTAATTAAGAAGGGTAGGCTACTTTTAAATTAAAAGGAACAAGAACCTTTTTGCAACATATTGCCCAAAGTGTTTATTAAAGGAGAAAACTATTTCATTTACACTGGTACAAATTGTGTGGGCATCTAGTATGGCTATATCTATTGGATTTTGTAGATCGTAAAATCCTCTCCTCCTCCTGTTTTTTGTAAGACTCTTTTCTCAGCTTCATAAATTCCCACAAGTTGCTCCACACATTTTGTAAATACCTATTACATTTAATTATAATTTTTATTTCTGCAGTCCTTTAGAGACTTACTCTGGAACTAGGGCCTAATGAAGTGTCTATAAACAAAACAGTATTGAAAACATAGACATGGTCTTAAAGGTCTTAAAATCAAAGGCATCAATCTTGCAAAGACTTATGCATGCTTTTAGCTTTACGTGTCGTGAATAAAGCCAGGCCTATGCTATAATGTTCTGTGAACACAGCTATGTCAGCTAGGAACAGAGGGGAAAAATCTCACTCCCAGCTAACACTCATGCCAGAAAAGCTTACTGTAGACTCAACTCTCCTGACAGAGCCCAATATATGTCATGGGAGGACATGTCACACTTATGCAGATAGAAAAACTCTTCTGTCAGTTGCTGCTGAATTTCCGTTTGAACATGTTGCCAACATGCTCTTAATTTCATGTCACATTTGCTTCCAATTAAGAAAAATTTAAACAGTTTAATGATGTTGATATTTCATTGCAAAATGAAAATTTTCTTTTTTTAAAGTATGATTTTACTTCTGATTTTTTCTTTGCTATAAGAATAGACCATATCCACCCTATGAAAATTAATTCACTTAAAAATAGCATGACATTTATGAAAAGTGTATCATTTTAACAATGAATAGTAATTTTCACAATTTTCAATGCAATTTTCACATGCTGATCAACATCAGTAATCACTAACTACACACTGCACTTTCACATATTTCTATGTAATATATATGCGATCTTTTTTTGATGGAAACCCATCAAGACCAGGGTTTTTGTTTGCAGATAGTCCATTTACAGTATTACAAATACCTATCACTGCCTAAAAATAAACAGTAATTTCAGAATTTCAAAAATTCTGCCCTCAGAAGTGGTTTAGAAATAATCTTCAGGTAAAACTAATAGTTGATTAATAGAAATTTACTGAAATTAAGACCAAAACCAAATGACTCTATTAATTACTGTATTCCTAATGTTACCAAGCAAGAGCCATTCTTCTGCAAAGAGCTCTTCACAACCTCCATGTGCCATAACCCCTCCAGGAAGTAACACTTTTGTAAGTCAGCAACTTTATTTTCCTGTTTAGATGGTTAGTGACTGGTCTGTCTGTGACCATTTTATTTTATCCTATTTTGCTCTGTGTAGCTTCCTATTGTCATACAGTCATAGACCTCGAGGATCTCCCAGTGAAATACTAGAATACAATCAAGCAGTATTTTATGTGCTTTTAATATGCATTCATAAACATACACTTATGTGTACACAAATATGTCTTCATATTTTCTGTGAAATAAAAGATATAACATTGTATGTATGGTGCAATCTTCAAATATGATGATTTGGTAGGGAAGACTGATAAAGTCCAAAACCCCTGTAGAATTTTGCCCCAGTTTTGGAATAACTCTGGAATAAACTCTCTCCTACGTATGTATTTCTATTGTTTTAGAACTTGTGATTTAGTATAGTACTTGCAATTTCATGTGTGTGGCCAACTGTCAGATAAGCTGCAGACAGTAGATCTTTACCTCAATTAAATCAACACAGAAGAATTGAACTAGCAAGGCACTCAAGTACTATTTTTCCTGTGGAGCAAAAGCAGATGGGTTCTGGGAATCCTTCACAATCTAACTTCTTTCAAAGACATCAGAAGGAGCTTTCAAACCCCTATTTGGCTTAGGTCATCATCTGTAGAGTAAAATGGTCTTTGGCTAACTTTTCATAGAAGTATTTAGTTTTCCAGAAATGTCCTAAATTCAGACATCTGCATAAGATGATGGATTAACAAATGTAGAGGCAGGAACAAAAATTGCTCATACAGAGAGACTCATTCTGAAAGATGTTTGCCTGCATATCATTGAGCAAGTCAATGGATTTTGCTTCAGAAGATTTATTTATTTTCCTTTCTATATATTTGCATTGTAAATATCTATGTATCTGCATATCAATCTATCATTTCAGCCTTTCCTATATATTCTTAAATGTTTGTACTGCAAACCAAAAACAAACAAAAAAGACCTCTCAGTCTTTATAGTCACACGTTTAAGCATTCAAGCTTCTTACAAATCCTCAGCAAGAATAAATTAAACAGATTTTCTGAGATGGTATTTCAACCCCTGTCTTGATCTTCTTGTTGCCAGGATATATGCTGAAGAACTCTGTAACACTGGCCTATATGAGGTGCACCATAGTAGTCTGTTCCCTGTTGTGTTGGTTTTGGGGGTTTTGGTTTTGGTTTAAGGGGTTTTTTGAGTATTTTTTCATGATAGCTTCTGTTTTAAGCAGCTTTACTACAGTAATAGGGTGCCCTGGCGGTGCCCAGGAGATTTTCTTTGTCAATAAATGAAAGATACAATAGTAACCTGCTAAGCATCTGCTTGCTCAGTGATTCGACCTGTATAGAAGCTGTCCTGAAATTGTCCTGACTGGTTGCAGTCCAATAGCACTGCTTGCAATTGCTGTTGTTACTACTGCCATTATTACTATAGGATGAAATTCACCCTGATGCAGAGGACAGCACAAGGTCAATTTGTTTATGAAATCCTAGATCAGGGATTTGTCTGACACTGTTAAAGGAGACTTAAATCGTGCACAGCTCTTGTGCTTTCTCCTCACACAGAATTGAATGTAGCCCATGTTAGGAATTTTCTAGCATTTTAAATCTGTAAAAACCTGCTATGGTTTTTTTTGCAAGAACAAAGTAATGAACAAAATTTAGCATTCTGTACAATCCTATGCGAAAAATAATAAGAGGTGTAAAAGGCTGCTCTCTACACCTTCCTGAGGAGGGGAAGTAGAGAGGGAGGTGCTGAGCTCTTCTGCCTGGTATCCAGTGACAGGACTCATAGGAATGGCTCAAAGATGCACCAGGGGAGGTTTCGACTGGACATTAGGAAGCATTTCTTTACGAGAGGGTGGTCAAACACTGGAACAGGCTTCCTGGAGGGGAGGTCGATGCCCCAAGCCTGTCAGTGTTTAAGAGGCATTTGGACAATATCCTTAACAACATCTTTTGGTCAGAATTGGTCAGGCAGTTGGACTAGATGATCGTTGTAGGTCCCTTCCAACTGAAATATTCTATTCTATTCTATTCTATTCTATTCTATTCTATTCTATTCTATTCTATTCTATTCTATTCTAAATCAGGATTAAATCTGGCCCTGATTGCACATGAGAAAACAACTAGCAGAAATAAAGCACAGACACAGGGAAACTAAGAAAGCAAGAAACAATCCAGCAATTCTAAAACAAATTCAGCCTCAAACCCATCAAAACAACAGCCTGACCTATGTCCCTGAACAAGAGATAATAGACAAAGCAAACTCTAGATACATTGGTTTAACTATCTTAATGTTACCTGAGAGACTATCTGGCCAAATCAAAGAGCAAGAATAAAGAGAACAAAACCAAAAAAACCCTAAGCCAAACCAACCCAACCAACCAACCAACCAACCAACCAAACAAAAAAACCAAAAAGTAAAACCCAAAAAAAGAAAAAAGGGGAAAAAAATCCCAACCAACGAAACAAGAAGGAAGTTTAGAGAAATTATTATTATTAATAATGGGCTGAAATACAGAACTTACAGATAGGAAGTAGAAAAAGTATCCTAAACCATACCATTGGCAAATGATAACCCAGACTCTCTCCTCCACTTTGTCTAATCTCCCCATTCTATGAGGCACGCTGTTGAAAATGCTGTTTCTGTATTAATTAATGCAGAATTTATTCTGTGTATCTATCATCTTTTTCAAACAAGCAATACGCTACACATGCACAATCTTTATAGGTCAATGACACTGGGTTTAATCCATCTGCATTACAAAATACGTTTTATGTACAGTGAGGCATACTCAGAAGCAGTATGACACTGAATTGATATCAAAACAAATGTTTGGATACCTTCTATATTTTTCATCATCTCATTCCTTTAATGTTTTTAATATGAAAGAGACCAAATTGTATAACCAGAATTGCAGCTATTTTCTTTAAGTTTCCAGTGCTCACCTTCAGTTAATATGCCTCGTTTAAGATTAGCGAATTGAGCAATGTGCCCAGTAACAGATTTTGCATTGTTTGAGTTGCATTTTAACTTTATTCACTGCTCACAAAAAAAAAATGACTGCATAGGTTTTTCAGAAAATGTTATTTGCAATTTCTCTTTTTTCAGGTTTTTGGTACTCACTCTGTGAGCAGAAATTGTCCATTCTGCCATTGAATGACAACTGCAGTGAACTTTTGAAAGGAAGGACATGAAAGATGAAGAAACAACTACTTCTGTAACCATTCCATTAGGCAAATGTTCAGCCAAATTCAGAAGACATAACCTGGCAGTCTTAAGTACATACCCAGAATATGTATATATTACATCCTGAGCGGCTTGAACTTCAGCCTGACTTAAGTACTTTTTGTTATTGCTCTGTGCTTTGAGTCATGTGATAATTTTCATAGATTAATTTTCTTTTTTTTATGTACATGACTTTTGTGAATTCTTATTTTCTGAGTAAAATCAGAATAGCATCAGCTGCTAGAGATATGTGTCTGAGGTTGCAACCTTAACTTTCACATTTTTGTTCTTTGAATACTTCTATGTTCTCCATTCTGCTTTCTACTATCACTGGAAAATAGTAAATTATGTATTCATGAAATTGAGCTATGTTAAGTATGCATGGTAGAGAAGAATAAAAACATTTTGTTAAATGTCAGAGCATACTCTCCATGTTCAATATGCAGGTTTTATAACAAAGCAAATCTATTCCTACCTGTCTCACCTGTAAGATGCTTTTGAGTTGTGATCTTATTGTGACCTTTCTGCTCTGAAGTTGTAAGTGAACTGTATTTCCACAGTCAATGAGTTATGATGTCTTATAAAGTTTTTTTAGTGAATACTGGAAAAAAAATCTCAGAAACAGGTATTTTCTATTGGAAACAGTAGAGTGGTTACACAAAAAGTGGCAAATCTAGCAATATACTCCGAATTGTTTCTACATTTTTACAAGATAACTCTACTTATGTCTCCTCTTTTGATCCCTCAGGCTTATTTGAGGGAATAGGGCTGTTGCTTCTCACCGGTTAACAATTGCTTTCTCCCGCCTTACATGGAACAAAAGTAGACTGCCTTAAGTGCACAGATATGTTTTTATTTACAGGTATAATGTGGAGGTGAGGGTGAGGTCACTGAAATATTCAATGTAGGGAAGTTGTCCAAGACAAAATTCCTCTTTTAAAAAAGTGTATTCATTTACAAATTTTGAAAGTATTAAACCCCCCAAATTTTTATAGAGTTTCTTATATATATGCTTCATGCATGCCTTATTTTAGATAGGTTATGATCTCATCTATAGGATATGAGGTCAGAGTTAGTTAAGGAAAAACTCACCATGAAGTTTCTGCAAGTGAAGAACAGGTTAGGCAACCATTTGCCAGATTGCCATTGTGTCTGGGCATCATTATTTCTTGTTTCAGCCATATCTCTGAGGAACCAAAAGTTCTTCAGATTGGGAGATTGTTTTGTTTGGGATTGGTTTAAGATTATGCTTGCTAATAGCCCAGTTTAACAGGATTTAGAAGTGGTTGATTTTCCATGTGGTCTTTTGACAGTTCCAGATTTCAAGCACTTGAAGCAGGAACTAGGAATCAAATTTTGATTACATCTTTGTCAGAGAAAACTGTTTTTCATTCTTCAAAAGGAGACAAAAGAGGAGGGTCTCTGTAGGACACATTTCAGTGTTAGCAGGGCTTCTGTCTTTACAACAAACAACCTTACTACAGTATTCATCATATAAATATTAGGCCCTGGCAAATTGACCAACTAGCCTGGGATATCAAGTAGTCATGATATGAGTCTCAAACTATCATAGAAATTGCAGAGTGAATAATATTTTTAATCTTATCCCTCACCTTTTTTACAGGTAACAGTTCTGTATGATGCTGTGGCTCCTTTAACACACATTTATAAGCTAGCAAGGAAAATCTTGATAGAGGACTCATTTTCCAGAGTTTCTTCATACATATTTTGTTGAGAGACATTGATATAAGACATCAGTCTTCAGAGTGTAAGAACAATCAGGTACTTTTCTGGTGGCTAATAAGTTTCTAGAGCATGAACAAGAAAAAGAAAAATGGATCAACTGTTTCTTACTGTCCTTTTAGTCTGCTGAAGGTTCTAGAGTAAGAAACCTCATGTTTGTCAGTGAGTTGGAGACTGTGGCCCAAGGCAAAACACTGTCTCTATCTGATGATCACCATATCCCTGATTTAGTCTTCAAATGCTGCATCTGCAGGGTATGAATAGCACCATTGGCCTTGATGTATATCTATTAAGTTTTAACTGTGCATTTAAACTGCTAAATTATGAGCTGCAGAACTTTAAGTAGTGTCATCTTAGGTCCCAATGCCAGCTTCTATGAGATTGTAAGAGACAGTATGTTTTCCAAGCAATTAAGTTTATTTATAATAGGAAAAGAATTCTCAATCATTTCCTCAATGCAATGATGTGCAATGTTTGAGATTATAAATGAGCAATTATCATATCACATCCAATGAATTATAGATTTTAACTGGCAGAGAAATAGATTTCTAATTGGCTGTTAAGTATTTCAACAAATATATACAAGGAGAAACAAATGCTTACAGAAAAAGATTTTATTCATACAACATTGCATATTCAGGTAACATCTGAGTGCTTCCTTTTAAGTAACTATTGTAGACAGAAATTAGAAACAAGTGTGTATTCTGTACTCTGAGGGGGACGGAGGGCCCGATATGCC
>NW_009232463.1:0-25060 GCF_000690835.1 Fulmarus glacialis
CGATCCCATTGTCTATGTCATTGATGAAGTTATTAAACTGTACTGGTCCCAGTATGGACTCTTGAGGGACACCACTCGTCGCTGATCTCCATCTGGACATTGAGCCATTGAGCACTACCCTCTGGATGTGACCATCCAACTAATTCCTCCTCCACTGGACAGTCCACCCATCAAATCCATACCTCTCCAGTTTAGAGAGAAGGATGTTGTGGGGGACCGTATCAACGGCCTTCCAGAGTCCACATAGATGACATCTGTAGCCCTTCCCATGCCCACTGATGTAGTCACTCCATCCTAGAAGGCCACTAGGTTGGTCAGGCAGGACTTGCCCTTGGTGAAGCCATGCTGGCTGTCTCGAATCACCTCCCTGTCCTCCATGTGCCTTAGCAAAGCTTCTAGGAGGATCTGTTCCATGGTCTTCCCAGGCACAGAGGTGAGACTGACTGGTCTGTAGTTCTCCGGGTCTTCTACCTTTATTTTTTTTTGTTTTATTCACGTTGAGTAGTGGGGGAATAGTTTCAAACAGTAGTTTGCTTTCTACATCACTGACATATATGCATTTTGTTATATAAAATCTACAATTAATTAGACTTCATGAATCACTTGATGATATTCTTTATATGAGAGAAATGGGTATGATTGCAAACAGGTGTAATTTCATGTCTAGCCATATATATGTCTCTAACAGAGATTATTTTAGATTTGGGATTATTTTTCCCCTTTTATTTTAGGTAACCCAGTCAAATAGCCTAAAAGGTTAACCCACTAAAGGTAACTTCTCAGTTAGCTCAGTGGCTCACAGTCAGTAAATGAAAAAAAAAACAGTCCCTGAGTGAGATTGTGCCTGGGATTGTTTTCTCCTGGAACAATCTCTCCCAGGCACAGTGCAGGGGAGAGTACGGGGCAGGGATTGCTCCCAGTAGGCAGGGAAGCGGCATGCAGCCACGCTGCTCCAGAGACTGACTGCCCTGGCTCACGTAGATACGGGCTATCCAGCCGGTCTCATTGTCTTGACACAGTCCCAGGCATATTTATTGTATAGGGAGTCTCCGTAGCAAAGCCGATAAAATACATCAAAGACTTTGTTGTAATTTGTGTAGTTTTCTGCTACTAAAAAATAAATGTAATTTTGGTTGACTGGAATTATATATATGAACAAACCACTAAAAATGTTCAGTTAAAAAAAATAAACTTGGACTAAAGGCAAGAACTTCCCCCCTTCCCCCCACATTTGAAAATCCATATAACTGTAAATTTCCTACATCAAATGTTACTGCCACAAACAGTATCCTGGCCTGTGTCACATTTTACCCAGTGCTTGGAATCACTGTTCTGTCAAGACTTTTCCAGAAATGCTTGATTTTATTTTTTTTAAAGGAGAGAAAAAAAATGCCTTTCATTAGAAAAAAAGTTTGAGGCAACTTCCAAAAGAAAAGACTTAATGAACTGCCCTGTCACAAATACCTAGTGGAACTGAAAAGTGAAAATAGAAGATGATTCATTACACTTGTCTGCTTACAGATGATTGTTTGAAAGGTCACCCAGAAGAAAAATGTCCTCGAAACCAAGAAGGTATGTCTGGTAAAGAAAACGACACTTGTAGGACAAAAAATTGCTATACTTATCACTTACATTAAGAAAATAAGTTTTTCACTGTTCAAATACTCAGATTTCACTATTAAAACACACTGTCTGTCTGGTGAAAAAAAATCCACATATAAATCTGTTATTGGCTTCCTTTATATGTACATACACATATAATTAGGGTCTTTGTTGTGAATAATTTTTTACTTAAGACAACAAAATTTTTCTGGATAAATCTACTCAATAGTACTGTGAACACTGATTATGGTATGAATCTACAATCTACAAAACAGTCTCGAGTAATGAGCTATCCTTAACGCTTCCTCTACTCTTGTCTTATATGTTTTGCAATCCATACTCTGTTATACCCATTCTTTGCTGTAATTGCTGTCCCACCATGTTTCTGGTGAAAAATAATTCCTTTAAAAGATGCAGCAAGGTCTCTCAGCTCAGATGAACATTTTCTTCAGATAAAACCAGTGTCACACAGGCTGAAGTAGTAATGTTACATGAATTTAACTGAATCTAACTGGAGAATCTAGATCAAGGTTCTGCTCCGCCATCATAGAGAAACTGTTTGTGAAATAAGAGGAATTTTAAGGTAATATAAAGTCCATAAATAATAGAAAGAATTCCCTCAATTAGTCGCTTCTGCATGAGAATATGCTGTATTCATAACTGAAAAATAAACTCCGCAAAGGATTTATATGAACAGATTGTACAGTGTCTCAAAATCAGAAATATTCAGCATGTAATTTTTCTTTTAAATGCTGTATGTATGCTTCTTTTGTCCTAAATATGTCATATCAACAGTTATGTGTTTATTTTATACACCGCAACACTAAATATCATGGTTGCATACCAGCACGCAGGAGCCAACCGGCTGTTTAATGATAACATAAATGTTTTGCTGAATGATTTGTATAGTAATACAAGGACACACAATTTAGATAATGAGTTCTTTTTAAGATTTCATAACTTGGCTGTGATGTTACTGGAATCCTCCTGAAGCTGGAGGTTTAGTAAGTAGAGGAAATCCTGTTAATGACAGCAATAAAAAGACATACTCTGAAGGTAACACTGACTTAAGAGAAGAATCTAAAGACCTTTTAATTTAAATTATTATATGTCACAGAAGCTGAAGAAATATACTTAAATTTAATGCAGTAATGACAATGAACAAAATTATAGGTAATAGGCATCTTAGTTCTTTCGGGCGAACTATCCCTAACTGCTGAATGTTTGCTGTCAGTAGCTGGTAATCATCCACCTTTAATGGAAGTCCTAAATTTTAGCAAGGATAAAATTAAAACTAGAATAAGAACTAGAATAAGAACTAGAAGAAAAACTAGAATAAGAACTAGAAGAAGAAGAAGAAGAAAGGAAAAAATAAATATTCCTTCTTTGCTGAAGACCACATAAAGCACAAGGAGATGTATAAATGCAATTGCTTGATCATAATTCTGCTTACAGGATACATCCAAACAGGCACACACATGTACATGGATAAGCATGTATTTCAACACATGTATACTTCCATACAGCAGTAGTGAAATAAATTTAAAGGGAAAAACAAAACTAAGCAAAAGTATTGACAGCTCTTTGTTGAACTCCATCGAACTTCACAGCTTGCAAGTCCTTTCTACTTCAACTTTAATCTTTCCAGTTTGGTAACACTGCCCTATAAATTGTCTCATAATATTACTGCTTCAGCACCTTTCAATTCTGGAACAGAACTGAAGATTTGCACCACTCTGTGAACATGTGGTGACATATTAAAAGGTAACAGTGCTCAAGTAAATTTTTCCAATTGAACTATTCATTTACAGTGTAATCATGACCAAGCACACAGCCCTGATCAATACGAAGGTACGTAGTTGCTGTAAAACAGTTCTACTAACCAGGGTAAGTAATCCACCACTTTAAAGACTTGAAGAACCAACCAATTAAACACTGGATAAGGTCAAATATTATTGATCGTAGATTCAAGTGAAATTCCTTTTGTTGCTTTTCCTTCTTTTGATTTTGCTTGTAATCCAACTATTATTTCCTTAAAAATACACTTTTTTTTCAGTGGCTGCACTTATATAGCAATAGGATATGAGTGCTCTCACAGACCAACATAATGATGCATTGACTTGAAGATCAATACTGCTACAAAACCTCAGAGACAGAAAAATAAAGAGGAAAACATATTTTCCAAAATCCACTAATGGTCTAACTTCTACAGCTTTTAAACAGCGGGGTTTGACAATCTCATGAACTTTTCTAAAAAATACCAGATAACTATAGCTTGGTAATTGAGGAATACCAACAAAAGCTAATTTCAGGCTTCCTCCATGGACAGTGGAGAGGGAGTCTAAAATGGAATAAAGAGCAAGAGTAAGGTGCTCTTAATTAATACCTTTCTGTGTCTTGAACATGTTAATGCTCTGCTACAGCCTAATCCTATTCTTCGAATATACACAAAAGTCCAAGATACCAACTACAGGTTAAGTATGCTATGCATTTTTTTTTTTATTCTTTGTTCTTTTCCTGCTATAAAATCTTCAGTAAGAAGAAGTAGCTTTCACAGTTTGGAAAGCAGAAATATTAAGTATTACAAAAATTACTCAGATGCAAAACTGTTTGCAATAAAAGCCGCATTTATTGTTCATAATTTTTCTAATCCTTTTATTCTTGGCCAAATTCACATAAAAGGTAAATTTTTATGAATCGTTTTTCTTATACACTCTTCTGGGACATCTTGTCTGCAAAGTAGTTAAGATCCTTTGTCTTCCCTTTCAGAAACCTTGTAATACCACCAACATGTGGCTCCTATTTTAGACCTGCTAAAAAAAGGGAATGAAAATATTCCTTGCCAGTTGGTAAGGAGATGACCTCCAAGCTTTTTTCTTGTAAGACTCTCTCTCTCTGAGCACAAAGTCCCTTTGATGAAGTCTCACAGATATGCCCTACATCAAGTTCCTGAATGGGAGTCTTCAGCACAGAGAAGGAAACGGGAAACGTTGATTTCTTTGCCTTTCTGCAGTTCTGTGTGGGAGACCTACCTTTGAAGCTTCAAACTGGTAGGGACTACAGCAAACTTCTGGGCTCTCCAATTCAAAATAAGCAAGAGCTCTGTCAATCTGACAGTCATCTAGTGCCTTTTTTTACTTCAAGCAGCTGACTGCAATGCAATCGTTACTTAAAGTTCACTATAGGCTGCTATGAACACTGATAATGAGGGAGGTTAACAGTACTGTTTATTTTATGCTTTTATAATACAGTGTTTTATTACATTTGGTATAGATCCATCCTTCTGGTTTGCACATTTTGCTTTTTCAAACACATTTAACATGTTGTCTTAGTTTTTCTCTAGCTTTCTAATACCAATTTCATTTACTCTAAAATCATTAATAAAGTCTTGCTTTCTACTGCATTTTTGGGCTGCTATTAAATTAGTCTCAGTCTCATATGCATTCTCATCTATCCACAGGTAGAATGATATCCTGGTGTATTTTTATCTGTCCGTCTCCAGAAAGCTGTGAAGAGAGACATGGAAATATCACATAATTGGAGAAACGCCACCTGGCACAAATCAGTCACTAGGTGGTTGAATATTGTGAAGAGAAACAACTGGCTAAATAGAAAGTCCACTTACTAGAATCCAGCAGTGCATCTGACTTTCACATTCAAGAGTTTTGCCTGTCTCGCTAATGTAATCTGTTATAATTTGCCTTATGATGTTTTACTTCTTTGTTTTTGTGGGGTTTTTGGTTTGTTTTTGTTTTTTTTTTTTTTCCCCCCAACTCATAGGAAAAAAAGAATAAGAAAAGTTACCTCCTGTTTTTATTAAACAAGGCACTGGTACTTTTTATGGGACTACATAAACCACCACAGACAGTCCCTTTATACAATACTTTTAAAACTTACTTTAAGCTCAATATAAAATAGAAACTATCATAGCTTCTCAAATACACTGGTGTCCTTTATGTCATCTGTTCCTATAGCATACACATACTACCTGCCTATTTGTGCCAGACTTTTCTATAGGTCAAACAGAAACAGAAGTGAGAAAACAATTACCTGAGCTAGCATGAATAAAGCATAAATTTTATAACAGATGCACTAGGTCTAATTGAAAATTTTCCATAAAAATATGGGTTTTTTTCCATCGGAAAATAGGAATTTTCATGATGTAACTGTCTGTCATTTCTAAAAGGGAAGAAAGGTTACTGCAGATGAAAATCCAGTTAGGAAGTTCACACTACAAAAAGGAGCACAAGGAATCTGCATTGCAGAACTTTTGAGGTACCAGCACATATTTGTGAATTAAAATACTTGATCCTTGGCTAGAAAATATTTGGGTTGGAATTTTTGCCCAAAAAAGGTTAGATTTGTTCTTTCAAACACCTCTTTTCACATGATTCAGAGGTATAATTTGAACTGAGTGTAAAACTCAAGTGACTTTTATTATTTATTATTATTACTACTTATTATTGTTATTTTCTCCTACTTGTCTTAACAGGAAAGAATATAAAGGAGAAAAATGAAATTAGGATCAACCAACTTTGCATGCCACCAGAACTAAAGTCTTTTGTTAGAGGTTTTACAGCATTTTTACAGCAAGTGACACTGAGCAGCATCATATATGAAAAATTCTGCTGAAGTCCTACTCTCTCTGTTACCCTCTTACCATGCTTGTTTCAAGCCCAAGACAATGGCCATGGGATAGTCCATTTTGGAAACCTTAAAGACGACAATGAAGGATAATTTGCACAAAATAGGATATCAAGTAGAAAGTCAAATGAGTAGGTACTCCAGCTAAATCTGATATGATGAGACACACGCAATAAACTCCACAGGCATAAACTTAGATTGCATTGACCGTGCATCATCTCACCTGGGCTTGGCCCACAAATTCTGTTTTACTGGGACCAATATGAATATTCCAAATCTGTGAGCGCCTGTCAAACACCTGCTTTTTTTTTTTTCCTTTAAAGGAAAGCCAACCACAAAAATCATGTTCTTTTTCGTCACCACGTTACGTTCATTCCTGTATGGACACCTGAGATTATACTGTAGCACCTGAAGTTAGAATCCGGATCTGAAAAGACTTGCACATGGAATTAAACACATTTTTTTAACTCAGTGAAACTACTTATTATATGTAAAATAAAAATTAGCACATGTGCAAATCCCTGATAATTATTTATAATGTTAATGAATGTATAACTGGGACTGTTTAGCCTGGAGAAGAGGAGGCTGAGGGGAGACCTCATCGCGCTCTACAACTACCTGAAAGGAGTTTGTAGTGAGGTGGGGGTTGGTCTCTTCTCCCAAGTAACCAGCCATAGGACGAGAGGAAATGGCCTCAAGTTGCACCAGGGGAGATTTAGATTGGACATTAGGAAAAATTTATTCACTGAAAGAATGGTCAAGCATTGGAATATGCTGCCCCGGGAAGTGGTGGAGTCATCATCCCTGGAAGTATTTAAAAGACATGTACATGTGGCGCTTAGGGACATGGTTTAGTGGGCATGGTGATATTGGGTTGACGGTTGGACTCGATGATCTTAGAGGTCTTTTCCAACCTTAATGATTCCATGATTCTATGATTCTATGATTCTATAAGTGAATGTACTCTAGTTTATGGGACTCCTTCCTTTTGGGTCTTCCGAATCTATGGTATTAGTTTCCCAAATCTAGTGGACTTCTTTCACTTTTTAAGAGGACATATCCCTTTACTTATCAAAACATTTCCTGATTGCCATGCAAATTCCAGTGAGTTCATATGTAAAAAAAAAAAAAAAGAAAAGAAAAGAAAGGAAAAAAAAAATGGCAGTTTTCTTCTGCAAATTCCCCTAAAGAAAAATTCCCTTATCATGCGTTCTAAGTACATTGCCTATTGCCTCTCCTTAAAGCCTTATTAGAGACTTTAAGAAACTGACTCATTCTGTAGGATATGGTGGACAAAAGAAAGGGAAAAGTATAACCTTGATAGTTATTATTGTTTGAACTACCACAGCCATTTAACAAAGTTGTTTAAAAAAATACTTTCTAACCTGTAAACTTTTAATTAGATTGAATTTCCACAACAGATAAAGCATCTTAAGAAAAAAAAAAGTTCTAATTGCAATTTCAATACACTCTTTACATAATTGTCTTTAGTATTATAGCACCTACTGTGGACTGTTATTTTTTATGGGGATTAGGAAGATCATCATTTACAAGATGTAATTATTCCTGCTAGAGATAAATTTTAATATCAGTTAATTCTTCAGAAAGACTGTCCATCTCTTTCTGCTAATGACAACAACTTAGCTTTTCCATCAGATACTTAATTCTATCCCAAAGCAATTCCAACCACTTTTTTCCCCCCTTTAATTATTTCCTTTGGAGGAATGCATGCAAAAGAAATTTTCTTCCTTTGCTACACTGTGTAGTCCAATGCCAATTCTGAAGTCCTCAGTGATCCAAAATTGTCTTTGTCAAGGGAATCAGATATATCAGTGGTAAACTTAATTCTGCCAGAACCCTGGCTAGAATTATAGGACAGTAAGCACAGGAAAGTAAATGGAAGATGCAGAGACAGCACACTAGCAATCCTTTAACAAAACTGTAATCTGCAACAATTTATAGCATGAGAGAATTTGGTTCCCTGATTCAATCCAAGAGAAAAAAAAAAACAAAACAACATGTCTCTGCAGAAATGTTTCTCCATTTGCTTAACTCATCAGGCACATTGTTTTATCCACTGCTGTAAACAAAGAAAACCTGCCTGTGCTCTATGTACAATCCTGAAACTCCATTTGATTTCAGCAATTTCATGGTTCATGTACCAGCTGAAGGAAAATTTCTCCCAAGAAGACTACGTGCATGAAGCACTGCCAATCTCAAACATTTAAAATCCTGAGACCGGGATTCAATGAATTGCTGATTAAAGAAAATAATGCTATTTATATCAATTTAAAATCTGAAAATAGCCAGATACCTTTTCATTTGAAATCTTAATGTCTCACTTTTTTTATATTTATTATAGTTTGCACCTAAAGGGTGCACATACTAACATATCCTGTACAACCAAAACCACAAAATTGTTTGTATGCAAACATATGGAGACAAATAGTATTGAATTACAAATCTGCAATAAGGGATCTTAGTTCATAAGAATTATTTTCTACTTCATTGGTAAAAATGAAGAGAGAAATAAATCCAATATGTCATCTACTACGTCTGTATCAATGACAACAATAAATTCATTGCATTGAAAAGATATCATTGAAGCCCGTACTTTTTCAGTAGGAGTAGTGAATTAAGAGATGACTAAAAAAGCTTTAAGTATTAGAATGAAAATTGGGTATAAAACTTGACTCACAGTTTGGAACACTGTATTAGTAGACTGAATTACCATAGTGAAAACAGAATCACCGTGGAATCAAATCTCTCAGGTGAAGAGAGCTAAGACAATACTGAAAGTAATAACATCAAATGCTTTAATACGCATGTGTATCGTAAGACGATAATATGTATGAAGTATTATTCATAGGCAAGAATTCAAGCATAGAATCCATGGGCTGATTATCTCTTATGGGCAGGAACACAGCAACCTGACAACTTTTCAGTGGATATTCTTGCACACTAAACAAGGAATAGTTACAAAAGTTAAAGTTCGTTTAAAGAGACAAATCTCCCTAACCTATCCCATAAAACAGGCCCCTTCCTGAGAAAGCCATAAAATCATAAGACTTTAAGAACCTCCAGAGGTCATCTAGTCTACTCCTTTCTGCAAGTAGAATCAGTTATATTTATGGCATTCCCGACAGATGTCTGTCTCACCTGCTCTTATAGCCCACCAATAACAGAGACTTTGTAATCTATTCAGAGAAATTCTTTCAGTGTGCTTCCCTATCTGTACTTCTGGAAGATTTTTCCTGTTGTTTAATATAAATCTTCCTTGCTGCATTATTGCTTTGTCTTATTGACTGCCTACATGGAGAACAGACTTTGCAGCAGTCTGTTACGTGTTTTAAAATGCTCATATCCCCCTATCATCTCCTCTTCATGACAAGTCTAATTTCTGCAATCTTTACAAGTAGATCATTGTTTTGAAATCTTTTCTTGATCTCTTCTGTACTCTTTCCAAATGGTCTGCATCCTTCAAGTTAGGGTTCTGCTCAGAATCAACTGAAAGAGCTTATTTCTTTCCATGGACTATTAAGGGAGTCTAGGGTTATTAGCCTCCCAAGGATAAAGTTAATCTTTGTGAAGCACTGAAGTAAATAAATTGTATTTTGTAGTTTCTTGCTAGATGTCTGCAATGTAAGGACCATTGCTCCTAAAATAGCTCCCTGACTGTTATTGTATGGCAAATGATGTGAATGACTTGTTGCTATATTCACAATACAGATGGTCTCAAAATCCACAACTATGTGGCTTTATTATGTGACTAGGTTCTGAAGTGTGCTACTCAGCTGTTTTATTAAACTTACCATGTGGAATACTTCAGCTCAACAGATGGGAATCTCTAAGTCATGTTATGAATCAGAAGGCACTCACTGGGTACAAACTATTTGAAGAAAAACTTCACTGAAATAATCTCAAAACAGAATCATAGAATCATAGAGTGGTTCGGCTTGGAAAAGACCTTTAAAGGTCATCCAGTCCAACTCCCCTGCAAATGAGCAGGAATATCTTCAACTAGATCAGGTTCCTCAGAGCCTCGTCCAACCTGACCTTGAATGATTACAGGGATGGGGCACCTACCACCTCTCTCGGCAACCTGTTCCATCTCATGCTGTTCTTTTGCTCATCGTTATTTCATTGAGAATACATTTAACTTTTTAATTTTTTTTTGTGTGTGTGTGTGTAACTCCACCATGTGATCTAAACTAGGGTCAGTTTTGGCTCTTCAGAATACCATTTTTATATCATCAGGATGCAAATTCTAAAGCTCCCCCACTTTTGGCTCTTAGGCAACGTGTTGCATCATAGGATTTTTAACACTGTTTATTGCCTCAGAAAAATTAGTAATATGTTGCTGCTCACAGCTTATTATTTCCTTAATGTTGCTGCCTGTAGGTCAGACAGTTTTGGAGGACCATGGATCCATTATATCTACTCTAAAGATTTTATGAATAGCAGCTAAGAAACACTGTACACATAGAATGGATATCACCCTTGTCCTTCCCCAGGACAGTCTGAAAGGCACCACTACAATAAATCAAAATACTTGGGCAATCCATAAAAATATATGACAGTTACAATTTTTCCACTTGTATAGCGAAGTCATCATTCATAATAGTGAAAACGCACAGTATGTCCTTAAAAAAAAAAATAATAGTCACGCCCTTAGGAGTCTTTTCTGAACAACAATAAAAATATTGTTCGTTATAAAATCGGTGAGTAGGTTCTGTTCTCTCAGTACAGAACCAATGAAGATGAATTGTGTTCAAAAAGAAATATCCAGAAGACCTAGCATGGAAGCATATGATCTCAGAAACCCAATACGTATAATAATGAGAAGTTACTAGTACGCTACCTTTTGCAGGCTGTCTATTGCAATAGGTTACCTGTGGTATCTCATGTTGGATAAAGGTTAATAAAGGTTAGGCACTCAATGAATTCAATATGAATCTTTCAGCTGACATCAGCAGCTATTGAATTTGGCCGTGGAACAAAAAGGATTGTATGAGGGCATCTTTCAGAGAGTTTTCCTTTTATTATCTTAAAAGAAACAGCATTGAGAACAACAGAGGCAAAGATGATCTTTTGTATATCTCCTGGATTAATAAAGCTGTAAAGTAATATTGATAAAGTAAGAAAGCAGAAAACAATGAGGCATGTTATTTCCTTGTAGCTGGTATTAATGGCAAGTTATAAATTCAGTAATACACACTTCTGTTTCAGTGCTTCAGCCAAGGTCATCCCATGCAAAATGGAACTCACACTCCAGATGCTGAAACCAGGAGAGTGTTTATTAATCTCATGATGTGATGCTTATAAGGGGTTATCGTCTTCACAACTGCCATAGAGTAGATCTTGCAGATCTCTTTATGTTGAGCAAATGTTGATCACAAAAGCAGGTGCATTGTCATTGTACTTGACAGAGCATGCTTTTGACATTATTTTTTAAAGTAGTCGTTTCCACACAGAGAACTCACAAATCTGTACCACAAAGGAATGAGGACAAATCCAATCTTCCATAAATTTAAAACACACGTTTCAAATTAACAATCTTGGGTGATTTGAAAATACACTGAAAACAGCCTTAACTCATGTACTTGAATAGTACTTGAATTTACATAGGAAGAATCCAAGGTTAATGTGATTAATAAAATTGTAGAATCTGTTATCATCCTCTCTAATTACTACCATAAAACAAACATATTTGTTTTATTTGTATTGTCAGGCAGCTTGATCCTGACACCTCAAATAATTATCCCGCCTCTGTCAAAGTTTGTTTTTTTTTTTTGCTTGCAACTGAAAAACCTTTACTTGTAACACACCCAAAAGGTAAGCCAATTCTTTGGTACAGTCTCTGATCAGAAAGAGTCTTTGAGAGCAAGCTGAAGACAATTCTTTCAAATGGGACTACCAGTCTGCTTTCTCAAATACTCAAGTTAAGATCTTCTGTATTCTTATATTGGCTAACTGATGAGATAATCTACATAATAACATATCCCCACTGTGTGTTTCTACTGAATTAATACAACTCTCAAACTACACAAAAGCACTGCCAGCATGTATTAAGCAGATAGAAACTGCAGTGTCACAATGAATTTCTCAACTGATGTGAAGAGTTGTGTGCTAATCTCATAATTTCACTCCTAGAGTCCTCTATTTGTTCCAAATTTTGCATCTTAAATGTGTATAATTCAACCAGTCTTTCTTCTGCATAAATTGAAGTATACTGCACAGGAATACAATGGTTTGAATTTAATAGATGGACGAGAATTGTGTAGATGATTTTTCCATAACAGAATGTATGCTTTTCATTTTAGTTATTAAAAATATCACTTCACAATGCCAGATTTGAGAATATATATACTTGAAAATGGTACTCACACACATCTTGAGGCTGTGTTAATAAATGTGCCTCAGTGCTCAGGTAGGTTTCAAAACATTGGAATTGATAATTATAGTTCTGCCCCCTCCCCCAGAAAAGTTATACTTCTTGAAGAAAGTTGTAAATTTGGAGTAGTTGTTTTAATGCCTTTTATGCTGAATTTTCACTGAAGTAAAACTGTAAACTTCAATCCTTTCACAGCTAGTCTTATTTTGTCATAATGGATGGGATATGTCCCTTTCAGCTTCCAGAGTCCAATCCGTAACCACTGGCCATGCCCACAATAGCAAGTAGTTTGGAGCAATAGGAGTGGTTTGGTAAATCACACCAGTTAGTACTAATGCCCTTACAAAAGCTGCTGGGTGAGGGAGGACGGTTGTTTTGAATTATATTCTACCTGGCCCCCTGGACTGAACATCCCTACCGTATGTGTTGCTTGAAGCCCCTCGAAGGTCCAGTGTTTGGTTCAGACGCCTTATCCCATTAGGGGTAACAAAGCATTTGGTACGTACCTGCCAGAGCTTAGCTCTCTCTGAAAGAAGTCTACCTTACAAGAGAATTGTGTGCACCAAAACTGCTCTGCAGATCAAAACAATGCAGAAAAAAAATGGACAGAGGAATCGCTTTAAAACAGTACCACTGATCCAAACCAAAATACTAATGCAGCTGAAGAATCACTGTTATTTTTTTTTCTTCATCCATGGAGAAAAAAAATTAATTAATAATGACCTTCACACAGCAGGAACTGTAAGCCACTTCTAAGCTGAAGGTCCTGTGTGGTAGCATTAAAAATTTCACACTACTTCTGAGCAACTATTCAGTCCAACACGATTAATCAGGACACCTTATCAAAAGAAATAATAAAATTCTATGTATTCAATGTAAGAGCAATATGCCGTATTTCTTTTTTTTTTTTTCCCCTGTATTTTCTAATACTGTCAATATGACACATTTCTTAAAAATAGAGACCTCTGTCAGCATTGATACTGTTGTCAGGAAAGTACAAAAGCACCCCAAGAAGACTTCAGAAACAGAGCTTATTTTTAGGTGAGCAACAAGTGGAAACCCCAAATTAGCACATAGTTCTGCGAGACTCAATTGTAAACACAAAAATGTACTTTGGATAGGTTATTCCCATTCCTCTTTTGCTCAAGGCATTTAAAGGTATACAAATGTAGCAATGCAGTGCTAGATTTTGTTGAGAGAGAAAGTAGATTACTACAGGCTTAATGTCATTGTCCCATAATCTCATACTTTACACCCCGTGAGCCCAAATCTCCTCTCCTGCCCCAAATATATGATGTGGTCATACCCGCACAAAGCACTGCAAGTCATTAAATCAAGTGAGAAGAGGGACCCCTCTTCTGACTAAGGCCATCGCAGGCCGAATGTTGACACTGCTCTTGCACTATTCAAAATAACTCTGCTCTTACCCTTTTTAAAATCACCCCATTAGGAAAAAAATACTGTTGTTAATGAATATCAATGTTGTTTCTAAAAAACATGTCCATATGGTCAGTTTCTGACTTTTCCCCGACTAACTCTTTCTCAGACATATGTTTTGTTCTCCTAATCTAAATGGAGGTGGGGGTGTGGTTTGGGGGCTGGGGTAGGTTTTTTTTGTTTTTCTGGGTTTTTTTGCTTGTTTGTTTTTTTAAATCAGATTAATACAACTATAGGAGGATATGATATTGTGAGGATATCTTAAAGTCATAAAGAATGAGTATGGTTTAGGCAGAGTGCAATCACACAACTTAACTGACAACAATTAACAGGACAAAATTAATTTGTAAAATTTTCAGCTAGATTCAGAAAAAAAAAAAGCACATCACCCAGAAATTGTAATTACCCTTGGTACTACTTGCATATTTAAAACTTTCAACATTATGAACCCTGTCACCTTTAAGACAGACAGTAAAGCAGATGCATTACTAAACTTTGCCATTCTAAACAGATTTTGCCCTGTATGAAAGCAGAATTCACTGGGGAAAAAGATTATTAATTTCAGAAAAATATTTTCTTCCCATTGCTATAAATTGCTAAGGATTTTTATTTTATTTTTATTTTATTTTACTACAAGTTGTGGAGATACTATTGTCATAAACCTAACCTAGTAAATTATCTTCATCACTGCCAAGTAACCAAATAAAGTTTTTCAGCAAAGCTAAAAATATTAGTTGATATGAACATCAGCTGGAATCTTAGCATCTCCCTCCTTGTAAGAACTTTAACACAGATGGTAAAGGGAATATGTTTAAGGCTTTTATGGAAGTAATGATGACTTCAGTCACACAACAGACTGAAATAGGATCTTATCTGCAGCAGGATTTTTTTTTTTCCTAATGCTCATAAATGAAATAATATATTTGGGTTATATGGGAAAATAATTAAGAATAGGTACTTTCTGCCCAAGTGCATTAAATTGCTAAATTTTCTGACAGCCGGAGCTGAATTACTAGCGTACACTGAGAACTAAGCTGTATGGGAAGGAAAGCACAATTGCCAAATAAAGGATTAAAATGAAAGGGGGGTGGGGGTGGGAAATCTCTGTCAGGGAAAAAAAAATGCATGAAGGAAGACCAAATGGCAATATGCTGTTAT
Organism: Fulmarus glacialis; assembly: GCF_000690835.1. Lineage (NCBI taxonomy): Eukaryota > Metazoa > Chordata > Aves > Procellariiformes > Procellariidae > Fulmarus > Fulmarus glacialis. Next base: position 15,236 of record NW_009232463.1, read on the forward strand.
AGCTTTCGAACGTGCAATTTGCAGATTGATTTCCCTGCTCTTTGCATAGTAGATGTAAAGATTATGCTGAAATCTAGGAAAATTTGATTGTACATGTGCCAAAGTGAATTGAGAACTTGAGTCAAATGCCTGCCCCTGTTCTAACAAATTCATAACAAGAAAATACCTCTGCAAGGCATTTCTTTGTAAACATATCCAACTAATTTTGCAGCTATGCATTATAAGAGTGTAGGCATGCAGGATGAGTCTCTCTCACTAATTCAGTTTGTTCTTGTAACATGACCGAATTTGTGCAGCTTTAGCCTTCTGTGATAAAAAGGAATGTCACACATCTCCTTATATTTTTTTCATCTCTGTGCTATAAGTGCTGTTTGTTTTGTTTTGGTTTTTTGTTTTTAATTATTCACTGTTCCTATTTCTGGCTCATATTTGGCAAACCTGTGGCCGTTCCCACAGCAAAAGGTAGAATTACTGAAAATCCTTCCCACTCCTATCCCTCAACAAGAAACATTTCTCAAATGTTTCTACCCATAGTCTCCTTGATTGATAGATGTACCACCTCTGGAGCAAAACTCACCACTCCTATTCCTCAGTCATCTTTGTTTATTTGGAGCAGTTGGCTTTCTCCCTTCAGATACTTGTCAACATTTCCGGAAGATGTTTTAACTGGCACCCTGTCAGCTGACATATCTAAAGCAGGAAAGCTGACTAGCTGTGAAAGATGTGACTCCCAACCCCAGCAAGACTCAAAGCACTGGAAACTGAAACAAACCCCTTAAGACCATGTGTTACCCTACTTACAACGAAGTTTTTGTGACATCCTTTTAATTGCAACCGTATGACGCTTGTAAGCCAGAGGCACTGAATATGAGTGAAAAGTCTCATGTGAAGTACTAAGCTTTGAGTTTTCAAAGGTACTTTCTAAATAGGTAAGTAGCTTCACTTACAACACAACAACGATCAAAACCCCAAAAGCTTTTCTCCAACATGATTTTGACTGTGTAGTTCTATAGAGTGGGCATATATATAAGTCGTTCCTGGCAGAAACTTATAAAATACTGGCCAGCAACCAGATTTTTAAAAAGATACCATTAGCAGAGTGCCTGTTTTGTGAATAACTTGGGTTGGTGGGAGCAGAGTTAAGCATACAGAATTCGGACAGAAGGCAATATGATGCATGACTTTTAATAAGTGTAATGCATACGACATTCCAAAATGCTTTGATTCTAATGCTAGCTTTAGCTGTGCACATGTTAAAGTAGTCTTCTCCTGGATACCAGTGAAGTTAGTTGTGCTGGATTTGTCTTGGGTAGAGTTAATTTTCTTCATAGTAGCTACTATGGGGCTATGTTTTGGATTTGTGCTGGAAACAGTGTTGATAACACAGGGATGTTTTAGCTATTGCTGAGCAGTGCTTACACAAAGTCAAGGCCTTTTCTGTTTCTCACACCACCCCACCAGCGAGTAGGCTGGGGGTGCACAAGAAGTTGGGAGGGGACACAGCTGGGACAGCTGACCCCAACTGACCAAAGGGAGATCCCATGCCATATGACGCCATGCTCAGTATACGAAGCTGAGGAAGAAGAAGAAAGGGGGGATGTTCAGAGTGATGGCGTTTGTCTTCCCAAGCAACCGTTACTCATGATGGAGCCCTGCTTTCCTGGAGATGGCTGAACACCTGCCTGCCGATGGGAAGTACTGAATGAATCTTGTTTTGCTTTGTTTGCGTGCATGTCTTTTGCTTTATCTATTGAACTGTCTTTATCTCAACCCATGAGTTTTCTCACTATTACCCTTCCGATTTTCTTCCCCATCCCCCTGTGGGGGAGTGAACGATTGGCTGTGTGGTGCTTAGTTGCTGGTGGGGGTTAAACCACAACATTAGTCCATGTTTCCTCTAGAATAAATGAGAATTTATTCACGTCTAGATCCTCAAACCTTCTTTCATGTTTTCCATTTCTTTAAAACATCCAACACAAGTTTCAACTAAAACATACATACTACCAAAGAACATTCCTTTTTTTTACTATCTCCATTCATCTCTCCACCTATTTCTATATCCAAACACACTTTAAGGGATGTAGATAACAGTTACCTGACTGATTTATTTTGTAATAAGGTATGAAGCTCCAGAGTGGTTTACATTAGCATGTCTTACTGTGTGGGGTACTTACACTGTGTGGGGTAGGAATGAAAGACAGATTTATGTGACAGTGTTACGAGAAATCAGAGAGTGAGATGACAAGCTGAGATACATAATTTCAGCAAAGTGTGATTAATTTCAAAAAAAGGATTGCAAACTCGTACAGTCTTAATTTTAAAAGAGCATAAATAACATCAAAGTATCAAATGGGAAACGCTAGAGGAAAAAGCAGCTAAGATATAAAGAACGAATTAAAAATAAAAGCTGTGTATGCTAGATTGATCTCAGGAGCTACCTGAGTTTAGCCCTGGATATAATTTGGTCCCTGAGTCAGGAAAGCACTTAAACATGTGTTTAAATCTATCTCCATTTAAAGAAGCACGTTAGCACATGCTCATCTTCAAGCATGTGCTTTAAGAGCCATTGACTTCTGTGAAACTTAAACACAAGCTTAAAAATGTAATCATGTAATTAAAGCTCTATATTGAAAAGAGATGCTTCTCTGAAGGGAGGTCTTTGCCATGTACCTGCAAGAGGTGAAATTGAGAGAACGTTAGAAATGAGAGAGTAGCATTCAAGCAGTATTGGTAGCTTGATGCCTAAAAAGCAGAATAGAAAACAACACTACTTAAGCAGAACTTATGGCATATTGAGGTGTAAAAATGTTGCTGTAAATAACCACATTCCTCAAATACTCATGGTTAGGAAGAGGCTTCCCCTATGCTTGTGTGCATGTGCCACAGATTCCTAAGTAAGTGTTTTCCTGTTTCCAGATTCCTGTCTGATTTTATTCATCAGTTAGTATAGGCAGGAATGAAATGATTCTCCCACTCTGTTGCCATGTTGAAGACCCTGACTACACTGTGGTTTCCTAATGGCTCTCAGGAAAGAATGAACCTGGCAAAACTATTGTCCACCTCCTTGAAAAAACCTGCAAAAGTTTTGCAGCCTCCCATCTCTCAGGGATCAAAAAAAAGTTGTCAGCTTGAAACAACACAAAAGAGGTGAAGATTATGAAAGGAACCCCCAATGGCTTTGAGAACAGCAAAGGTAGGAAAGAAACTTTAGCAAGACATATTTTGGGGCTGATACTGAGGACAGCAGAAGACCTTGAGACTATCCCTGGCTCATACTGGAGTTGTGTATGAGACCTGCAGAAGGCTAATGGATTTATTCTCTGCACAGTAGAAGGAAACGAACTGTGAAGACACAAACGATTTGCCAAAAGTGGCACTGGAAATCTATGTGAATCCCAGGTTAGCTGCAAAGATTAAACCATTTTTCTTAGGAAAAAAATGGACTTGTAAAAATAAGATGAAGATAAAAATATTTTTTTTTAAATTAGAGGAAAAACAAACATCACAGTTTTTACTAAATGACTAAAATAAATTAAATCAGTAAGTCTATATACATATGCAAATACTGGAAACCAAAAGCAGAGCCAAAAAGAAAGAAAATATTTAATAAAAACACACAAAGAACCAGAGACATTAATTGTAATGGTAAAAGTAAAAATAGAAATAAAAATAAACTTGGTTAAGAATTAAACTTTTACATAATAATGGTTTTGCTGAGTGAACTGAACAATTCAGAAGATAAACTGTGTGCACACTTTCTAGAAAACACTTTTGAAATATGTGGAAAAGATGATCAGGCTGAATGTCAGAAAACATATTTACAATCCCAAATTAAAAATAAAAATAAATACAGAAAATTGATATTTGGAAAGAATATTGTATGCAGCATTAAACTGCCAAACATGAACATTCTGGTCAGGAGCCGCTCTGTGTGGATTATTACAAGAGGGTATGACTAACAGCAGAAGAGTACAGCAATTCAGAATTTTAGATATCAATGGGATTCATCTCACCTAACCTTATATGTGTAACAGTGACATCAACTAGTGGATAGTCACTGCAAACCGTTACCTCCAAATGGCAGTTCCTTCCTTTCCAAAATTATTTTCAAAGAAGACAGGCAGCATCAATTTTCCTTTAAAGATGCATATTTCTTTCTTTTGATGATAGAAGGATCCTGACTAGGTTAAACTTAGGTGACAAACATTTACATAGCCAGAGTTAGATGAGATGAATCTCACATTGTTGTAGATTAAGGACTTAGAAAACCTACCGATTTTGGAAATTTTTCCATTGTAGACAGTCATTTAGTTGATTAATTTAGGCCAGATCATGGCCAAATTAGAACTAGGGCTCAACAAGGAACATGACATATTTTTGCAGGAAGCCAGGTTAAAACATCTTAGCAAAACCTGGTCTGTCTAGAAATGTTTTTCAGTATCAAAATAGCTTAGAAATCTAATTTACTTGCAAAAACGAATATTGTTACTGCAGAAATTTATATTGTTCCCCTGTCTAGAATCTGGCAACTAGACTCATAACACCAACACTTCTGACAAGTGATGCATCTAAGAGAAAGTACAGTCAAAAGTGAGCACATCTTTAGGTAGTTCTGCATACCTAAAACCTGAATTACTCTCTGCAGGTACTATCTCCTCTTACAAAACAGATACCTAGCAGTTAATAAACTTCCAGTGAGGCACCTGACAAGGTACCAAGTAATAGGATGAATCTAAGCCTAATTACATATACAATCCTATCTGTAGACAACTTCTAATCCACTAAGAAGCTTCACTAAAGCTAAAGAAAATAAGCTAAACACAAACTTAATTTTCCTTCTCTAAAAATGTTACTTCTTCAGCACCTTATTCCCTGATTAAATGAGAATTCACTTTCTCAGTATTCTTTTGCAAGAATTGCTACTTAAAAACTTATTTCTGTAAGTGTTTTTGTAAGGAAGGAGCAACTTTTCATTAGAATCTCATAAAAGACTCACAGTGCCCGTAGAAATGGATTGGTTTAAAACTCGGATTATTTTTTTCCCCTTATATTTTACCCAAATTCTAAATCTTATATTTTAAAACAAATGTTTTCTCATCTCAGATCTTATCTGCAAATCAAGTCAAATCTGAAATAACCTACAGTGAAAATCAGAAACAGAACAACTTTACTGAACTAGGGCAGAACACTGAACTAGATCATCCGGTTCACACCCATTTGCTATGATTCGCTGGATGAATTATGCGCAAAGGCTTCAGATTAGACATTTTCCTATTTTAACAGAAGAACTTTGTTAAAGCAGAAACAGGGTAAGAAAACCAGCTAATCCAGAAGAGTGCATCTGGAGTATTTAATCAAAAATAGCTTTTCTAACTTCAAATATAGAAAAATCCTTAGTATGAAATACGTGAGAGAAGAATATAAATATTTAAAGAAAGTTTTGTGATATTTCCAATTTGCTCAAAGACATCATTTGGAACTAGTGTAATTTATTGTCAGTATTCACAAATTACCTCCATTGTGTTTTACTTCTACACACACTGTCTTTTCCTCGTAATGAAAGGATCAACACCCATTTGTTTTCCATAGAAAACAAAATTTTCATAATGGAAAGCAAGGTTTTACAGGCTTTTTTTTTTTTTTTAATTCTTCTTACATGCAATAGAGATATGGCCTAAAGCATCACATAGATTAAAGTAGTCTTATTTAGTTTAGTTTTGAATTCAGTTAATTGTTAGCTTTCAGCCTAATAAGCTGTTTAAATAACAAATTCTTAGCTATCAAATGAGATAACTATCTCTCTGCAACATACTATTGGCAAATTCCGGTAGGCAAAAACCTGAAATATACTATGTGCTCAGCTTTCTGGTAGAAAGGTGAACCTTGGCTACTATCCTGCCTACTCACACCCACATGTGTGCTCAAACACAAAAGTAAATGAAGCACACAAATTGAGAAGTTTCTCTATAGACAAACTGAACCATGGCTTGGAGAAGGAATCCATTTTAAATTAGTAAGATCTAGTAAGACTAACAGAGAGAAGACAGAAACTTTTTGACCATCACCAAATACTTTCACTCCTACAAATTAGGGAAGTACCATCCATGCTCATTCATTTCACTGCTTTCCGAAGGTTTCCTCAAAAAAAGTAAACACTGATACTAATCCATCTAAAATACTGTAATGCATTCATCATCACATATACTCCTAACTGTACTGCTTTCTAATCTGCATCTCCTAATTATTTTCACTCTTTTGCTCTCTTTCCCATTGCTCCTCCCAAAATCTCCTCTGGCAATGAATAATACATTACATAGAATACTAAAATTATGTGACTTAATGAAGAAGCTGTCCTCCAGTAGTTAATCTGCTCTAGCACTGGAATTTCACTTAAAGTTAGAGATCTTATCTCTGATGCTTAAAACACAATTAGAAAAGAATGGAAAGGAACTTCCATTTTCCCCTGCTGGAGAATGCCACTGAAGATGTACAAAGCATTTACCACATATCAACATTTAGCTAGAAATAATTTAAGTCCAGCAGGCATTTTTTAGAAAATTTTGGATACACTGATTTCCACTGCTTAGGCTTTTGGGTATTTGTAAAATTACTTCTCAACACTTGCTGATTCACAAGAACTTAAAATTCAAAACACTACTAAATAATAATAAAACTTGTCTGAAACTTGTAAGAACTTTTTGCACAATTTTAAAAAGAAAAATGAGGTAAAAATCTGTCTGCAATGTATTACTGGCAAGTTCATACAATATACAACTACCTGCAAAAATAGATAAATTGTAACATCTGTTGTTGTATAAGATCAGTGAGAGCAGAGCACTGGATTTAGTAACAAATATTTTGAAGAATTCCCCACTGAATTGTTCTCCTAACTTCTCTCTAAAACAGTTATTGCTGCTGGCTATTCTGGGTACATTCTTATATTTTGCTTTTCTCTGTCATATAGAAGCACTTCCAGTGAAGTCCTAGTCACTGCAAGTAACATCCATCATGTGTTGTTTGCTTTGGCACGAGGATCCTTCCTCACCATTGTTCATTACACTCAATCTATCGTTTTATCTGGAATTGGATTAGACAGCACTTTTGGGCAGAAACCATGTGTGTCTGAATGCTCATTATAACAAGACCTCTGAGCACTTCTATATCCAATGATGTCTTTTGAATGTTCATGGAAATGGTTCTTTAAGATATCATACATAACCACATGTGTTCTCCACTGCTTAGTATGTATTTTTGTACTGAACTGCATTTAAAAAGCCAAATAAAAACAAAAGACAACAGTATGCATATCATATGGAAAGAAAAAAAAGAAAAAAAAAAAACATCTCCCAGACTATACCTAAGGCTGCAGATGTCTGAAATAAACCGTAACCATGACTAGGCTTCTGAAGGGCTGTAGGTTAAATGTGGAAATCTATATGAACGTTTTCACCTTTTGTGTTCCTCTCTTATGCATGTCAACAGGTGCAGTGTAATCAGTATGCAAATAGTTATCACAGACCATCACAGACCATACACTATTTAAACAGCAGCTAACAAAAGCAATTACTTAGTGAAAAAATGGTAGACCCATCAGAGGTCTGAGAAGTAGTAGTTACTTTGTACCAGTAAGGTGTAATGACATGATAGAGAAACCCTCAAATAAATCACATTTCAGAATAGGATTTAAAAATCAGTGTATGAAAACTGTACTTACTGTTGTCCTAAAGCCAATGCATGGAGTTAGGAGATTATTAGGAATCTATTAATAATTCTTTGTAAAGAATCAGTTATTTCTCTCAAAACCTAGGAAAAAAAAGTCTGGAAAATAGTCTGCATTAATCCAATATTACATTCCTTGAGCTTTATATAGGACTATTCATGGCAAACTTATAGCAAAAAATAGAGTAATTGGTAGCAGCAGGACCTCACAGTTTTTTCAGAAGAGTTAAATCATATGAAACTCCCTCTTTCTCCAGACACTTGCAAGTGCTTCACAAGTTGTTTCAAAGCAATATTAATAGTTCTGTGAGTAATGCTGCTGGAGGGAGACTGAAAATGGACCTTCCTGGCAACAAAACTGTAAATGATGTTACATTCTTTCGCTCTGTATAAGCAAAAGTGGTTAGATATTAAAAATATACTTCCCAAGAAAGCTGAATTACACAGAAATAGAAATACTCATTCAAAATGAGTGTTTCTGGGCTACATTTTTAACTCCTCTTTATAGGAATGATTATGGAAATAACTTTGCTGAAAAGCCCCAAGGAGAAAGTAGAGCACAAAACTATGTGTTTAAATGAAAATGGATTTAAACATGAAATATTGGAATTGTCATTCAACACTTTCGCAATATAATAATATTTTATAAAGGCTTTTCAGATCCTTCAGCAAAGGAATAATCCATTTCTGATTTGTATAACAGTTCTTAGCTCATAGAGTTCAGAGGTAAGTATACTACGCTCCTTTCCTCTCTTATTTCTGGCACCAAGAAACAACATAATTATACCCAGCTTTAAGATCTGATCAGTGTGCAACCTCTGTTTTTCCTTTACATAAAAACTTTTCTACAACTCAAGTATCTGTGTTCTGCTGCAATTAATCTAAATATATTCCAATAAATAAGAGAGCAAAAGAAAACAGAGCTTGCACATTAAGAATGAGCCATGTTCTCTGGCATTTACCCACTTAATAGCGTGGTATTAAAATGAAACATAAACTGCTGCTGTGCATGTGCTTTACTGACATAGTTTACCATGTGGTTACACAATCATTATACATCAATATTTCACTCATGTGCCAGTCTCCTACTACTCGAATAAGGATGTAAATTTACGTAGTGATGACTGGTTCAAATCCTTTTCGTATGAAATACCTAGACAGTGATATTCCTAGAACAAAATGGTCCACAAAACTCAAGACAGAACATACAATGGAAAAGTTGACTGGTTTATACTTAGAAAAGACTTTATCCAGAAGAGATTGAGGAAAACCAGAAAACTAACATATGCTGTGCAAAATATCATTTTGTAAAGACCTTCCTGCAGAATACTTTGTCAATAACATATCAATAGATCCATCTATTTGACCCTGCTATGTACAAGTAGCTCAAAAGGGTGAAAATAAACGACCAAAACCCCAAAAGACCTCCAAAATAATAAGCAAATCATATTACAAACAAACAAACAAAAAGGAATAAAAGATCTTCACCTGGACATTTTTGGTACAGAAAAGACAGCAGAACAAGCCTCCAAGGCTATGACTTAAACATCCTGGGACTGTTCTCTGGCACTGAGATCACCAGCGTGGGAAAGCTTGCGGCTATCAACTCTTTTGCTTTCCAGAACAGTCAAGTCAGGACAAGGCACATCTGAACTTCCCACTGGGGATGATCTCTGGTCTGCTTTTGACTACTGGACTGTGCCCAGGAGCTGCTTGGAAGAGTCTTATAAGGCCTGGGCCAAAACCATGCGAGGGACAAATCTAACAATTTAACAATCTAGACAATTTGGTTCCAATGGCTGGAAACATTCCTTGGAGCTGTTTTATTTAGTATAAATATAGCCTGTGTTATCACTAGAGATTTCCTATTGATAGTCAAGTTATGTGGAAGGTATTTCAATAACATGTTTATGAATGACAGTATAAAGTCTTAATATAAAAGACAGATCTCTTAGGGAAGAATTGAACAAATTTCACTTCTTATGAAGCAATAACTCTCTACAGAATACAATCAGGAAAAGGCACCTGAAGCTCTACTAACATAAAATGCACAAAATAAACCTTTCCAGGTTTATGAAATTATACAGAGAAAAAGATATTGTATTT
>NW_009232464.1:0-1112 GCF_000690835.1 Fulmarus glacialis
GGAGCAGAGACAGCGTCTGCCATGGGCCGGGGGTGGGCAAGTGTGGCCTTTTATGTGTGGTCTGGCCGCGAGCACTCAGTGGAGGGAGGGGCAGTATGGCCTTTGCGTTGGGTTGACCTTGGCTGGCTGCATGGTGCCCACCCAGCCGCTCTATCACTCCCCTCCTCAGCCAGACAGGGGGGAAGAAAGAAAAAGAACTCATGCATCGAGATAAAGGCAGTTTAATAAAGAAAAGCAAAGGCCACATGCAGAAGCAAAGGAAAATAAGAAAAAAGATTTATTCTCTACTTCCCATCAGCGGGCGATGTCCAGCCACTGCCTGGCATGTACGGCCTCAGTACATGTAGCAGTTGCTCCGGAAGACAAACACCTTAATGATGAATGGCCCCTCCGCTCCTCCTTTCTCTTAGCTTTTATTGCTGAGCACAACGTCATATGGTATGGAATATCTCTCTGGACACCTTGGGTCAGCTGTCCTGTCTATGTCCCCTCCCAATCTCTTGCCCACTGGCGTGCTGGCCTTTTGGGGGGAGGGGACATTGGAGAGACAACCTTGATGCTGTGGGAGCACTGCTCAGCAGTAGCCAAAACACTGGTGTGTTCTCAACACCTTCCTAGCTACAAATACAAAGCACAGCACTATGAGAGCTGCTATGATGAAAGTTAACTCCATCCCAGCCAGACCCAAGACAATCTCCACCCCTTATTCCATACCATTTGCGTCATGCTCAGGTCCCACGTAATTTAATACATTTATACATTTTCCAACCATCCCTTTGTATGTAATTCTCATTACTGAAATCCCTTCTTACCGACACAAGTTATACCACATACTTAAACCATCTTTATACCCAACTTAACAGATTTACACATTCTCGTTAACTACTGTCTATCTCCTGTCCCTTAACAGATAGATATTCTTCTCCTATTCCATGGACTTCCTCCACTCCTCCAAACGTTCATAAGAACAGGCTATGACTTGGGGCCCATCTGTCAAGATGGGTGCTCAGGACAGGAGAAGCAGTATGATCGAGTGTTGGGTGCCAACACCGGCTTGGTTTGGATCATTGCTGCACTCGCCTGGTTCCTTGTGAAGCTCTCTCTTCGTCGGG